>NC_079519.1:27510220-27659995 GCF_000801105.2 Raphanus sativus | reverse complement strand
AAATATAATCAAAATGACACCATTTTCTAAATTCAAATCCCTTCTTATTAATCAAGAAGCATTTTTTAAAGAGTACCTTAATGCGTAAGTTATTTACATGAGTGCCATGCTGACGTGTCAGCACCATATTTACTCTCAGCCCATATATAAAATCCCTTGATTCACTAGAGAAATTACAAAGAAATGCCATTGTGGTACCACTCGAATTTCTCATATACATTATAGTTCAAAATGAATAATTGGACGATTTCGTGTAAAAAGGAAAGTCAAAGATATGTCCGATTTCATCATTTCATGTTTAAGGAAAGTCAAAGATCATTACTATTTCTCTTAATTATATTTCCATTAACTCATTCCATGATTTCCTTTTCTATCAAAATATATGTCATATATAAGGTTACCATAGATCATTGCCATATAATTTATTACGCAATTATGTAATATAATGTAAAATCTAATATTTGTTTTTTTTTTCAATGCAAGATGTATTAGAAGCCATTTTATTAAAAGTAAACTAAACATTTTTTTATATGTATCAGGCCCTATAATGTATCAGAAGCCATTTTATTATAACCGTAAATAATAGAACAAAAATTGTAAATTTTAAACTAATTTAGTATGTTATTTAATATAACCGTAATTTATGCCAAATCCTCCACAGAAATGGTTATCATTTTATAATGTATTACGCAATTATGTAGTATATGTAAAATCTAATATTTTTTTTTTTCAATGCAAGATGTATCAGAAGCCATTTTATCCTCCTATATATTAAAAGAGAAGTACATTTGACACATGGCGCTCATACAGAGCTTCTCACGAAAAATCTAGCGATTCTATTGGTCGAATTTTTGTATTTTTCTTTTTGATTTATTTTTGTAATCGAGCTACTAATTGGAAAGTCACATTAATTGTTAATCGCACTAATTTTCTTGCGCTAGAATCTTAATAAATGTCGATCATTAATCATAACTTGCAGAACAATTTTAATAAATGTCGACTAATCATTAAATGTCTTAATGGCATAATACGTTTTATATTTATTAGGAAACTTATTATTATTAACATACCTTATTTATACTGATTACTTGCGCAAGTCTCGCATCATATATATGCATAATCGTTTTTAACACTACAAATTTAATATGTTTCTTTAATCAAACGTAATTTAATTTACATACCTTAGTATAACCAATTACTTTCACAAATCTAGCAAGTAATATTCTTGGCGTCATTAATGCTTTTCACCATCACTTTATATATATGAGTTCAATGTCGAGTTCAAGCAACACAACCATTCTTTAGTCTCACGCATCTATTGTTTAAGCTTTTTTTATGTTTGATCGTTCTAATTTAAATTATATTTTGTGATCCTGAGCAGGTTTATGATCCAAGGGATGATAATCAATACTTAGCTCACAGACGAACATCATTACTGGTAATTTATTCGAGACTTTTCTTCTCCAAATATTTTGTTCTCTTGCTCTCCACATTGTCTCTCTATCAATCTTTGAGACGAAAGGTTTTTTTTTGTCACCAAAAAGACCACAAAACTTCCTCCATCCATTCATGATGCATCTCATCGGGTTTGTTCTATCAACTATACATTTTGTTTTTGTTTCGGGATTGTATACATCTTCAAATCTTTTTGTTATAATCAATGTCACTAAATTTGGTGAAACTGATTTTGCAGAGCTGGAGCCTTGGATTTGAGTCTAAGTTTTGGGTTGAATCTATATGTATTTTATGATATATTTTTTCTTTGTTTTCTTATATGCAGAATTACAATAAACACCATCATTGACGTTTCGTCACAATTCATTGTTGGAACCTCATGAATGTAATTTCTTTTTGTTGATTTTTTGTAGTTTATTTTTGATTTATTGGTTCTATGGTTGATATTTTTGTTATTTTTTGTAATAACCTCATCAATCAACTTCATGAATGTAATAACCTCATCAACCAAGCGATTCTATTGACTGATTTTTGTAATTTCTTTTTTGATTTATTTTTCTAATAAAGCTACTAATCAGAAAGTTACATTAATTGTTAATCTCATTAATCATAACTTGCACAAGAATCTTAATAAATGTCGACATTTAAATTAATTTCTAATCTCATTAATCATAACTTGCGCAAGACTATTACTAAATGTCGACCATTTGTTAAATGTATTAATGGCATAATATGTGTAATATTATAACTTTCTCCCAAAAACATTTTTATTATGTTTATATTATTAATAAGAACTTGATAATATTAATTAAATTCACTCATTCACTATACATATATATATATATATATATATAGTATAAAATGAGTCAAATGAAGGCAAAACAATCAAATATATAATTATAAAAATACCAATCATTTTCCAATGAAAATGTAATATCATATATGTGTTATTACTTTTAGAAATTATTATATTTTATATTTTAAGCATAATTCTCTTAATCTTATTAGTTGATTTTTTTTTAATCATCGACTTAGTATAAAAAGAAAATTAACAAATGTATTAATTAGTTTATTATTACAAATACGGTATCAAAGTTTTTATGAGAATACAAATATAATAATTACCTTATTATGTATTACTTGCTCATGAATATTAATTAATTGTCTGAATCAAAGAAACGTGATAAGTTTCCTTATTACAAATACGGTAAACCATACACTCTTAATATCATATTAATTACATTGCTTATTGCACAAGTTAATATGAGAACATATTAGGTAGTTTGTTTTTATTAACTTACCTTCCTAATATTAATTACTTGCGCAAGTTAAAATCATCTCATATGTATATCAATTTATGACAATAAAAATATAAAATCTTTCCTTAAAAGATATCAATATTTATTATATGAATATTATCTTGGCGTCATTAATATGAGAACATTCACTTTGTATCTATGGCCCTTCAAACGTTTAGTAAAAAAAGATGAGGCTGAGTGTGGAAATTAATTTTAATTTAACTTCAAATTTTCTAGAGAAAATAAATGTTTATAGCTCTTTGAATTATTTTAGAATTTAAAACTGGATCAACATAGAAAACTGATCTTTATATATTAAAATTTAAAGTTTTAAATTTGATCATAGAAAATAGTGATATCATTGTTAAGAGACATTGATGATCCTAGGCTCGATGAACTCTTAGTAGAAATAAATGAGGCTCAGAGTGAAAATTAATTTTAATTTAATATCATATTTTTTATACAAAATTAATTTTTACAGCTCCTTGAATGATCTCAGATTTTGATATGGGTGACGGAGAAAGTGATCTTTATATAAGAAAATTCAAAGCTTAAAATTTGATAAGAGAAAATAGTGTTATAATTATGAAAAGATGTCTATGATCCGAGGCTCAATGGACTCTTATAAAAAAACTGCAAACATGATGCTACCATCCTCATGCGAGAGAGACATTGAAAAACAAATTTAGTTTTCAGATCTCTTAAACTAATTGAGCATAGTTTTGAGTATATACACGATAAAGGAAAAAATATTTCTCTGATGATTTTGTGGCATTTTTAAAGCATCATATTTATATATTTTTCTCTAAATTTGTTTTTTTTCTAAAATATGTCAACATTTTTGACTTGGGGGGGAGGGGGGGGAGGGAGAGTGGGAGAGAAATTAGATATTAGAGAGAGAGAGAGAGAGAGAGAGAGAGAGAGAGAGAGAGAGAGAGAGAGAGAGAGATTTAGTGTTTTGGGTATACCCAAAGATTTACAGTTTAGTGTTTAGAATTTACCCAAGGATTTAGGGTATATCCAAGAATTTAGGGTTTAGTGTTTGGATTTTTACCCAAGGGTTTAAGCTTTGTCCAAATATTTAGGGTATAGTGTTTAGTGTTTATGATTTACTCTTTTGTGACGGTTTTAAAATTGTTAAAAAATTCATCTTTTGACAGCTACTAATATTTTTCATTTATTTTAAAAACTTAACACAAATTATTATTATTTTATTTATTATCTTTTAGAAAAATTGTACATTAAATTGGCAAACTATGATTAGTTGGTAATTCACCCAAGAAAAATTCATGATAAAATATTAAACTAGAAAACATTCTCATATAAATCAAAATTGTCGTAGTCAAAAGATAATCGGTGAATTAAAAGAATGTTTACATTTTTATATTTTTCAAAAAAGGTTTACGATGAGGGAGAGAGAGAGAGAGAGAGAGAGAGAGAGAGAGAGAGAGAGAGAGAGAGAGAGAGAGAGAGAGAGAGAGAGAGAGAGAGAGAGAGAGATATTTAGTGTTTTGAGTATACCCAAGGATTTACAGTTTAGTGTTGTGTTTAGGATTTATCCAAGTGTTTAGGATTTATCCAAGGGTTTAGGGCATATCCAAGAATTTAGGGTTTAGTGTTTGGATTATTACCCACGGGGTTAAGCTTTGTCCAAGGGTTTAGGATATAGTGTTTAGTGTTTATGATTTACTCTTTTGTGACGGTTTTAAAATTGTTATAAAAAATCATCTTTTGGCAGCTACTAATAATTTTCATTTATTTTAAAAACTTAACACAAATTATTATTATTTTATTTATTATCTTTAAAATAAGCTGTTCATTAATTGGCAAACTATAATTAGTTGTAATTCACTCAAGAAAAATTCATGATAAAATATTAAACTAGAAAACATTCCTATATAAATCAAAATTGTGGTAGTTAAAAGATAATCAGTGAATTAAAAGAATGTTTACATTTTTATATTTTTCAAAAAAATGTTTACGATTGAGGGGGAGAGAGAGAGAGAGAGAGAGAGAGAGAGAGAGAGATTTAGTAATTTGGATATACCCAAAAATTTATAGTTTAGTGTTTAGGATTTACCCAAGGGTTTAGGATATATCCAAGAATTTAGGTTTAGTGTTTGGATTTTTATCCAAGGGTTTAGATTTTTCCAAGGGTTTAGGGTATAGTATTTAGTGTTTATGATTTACCTAAATTAAAAATATGTTTAACTTGAATATTTGGATGGAGAAGAAATATATATTTTAAGTATTTTTGGTGTTTTTTTATATTTCAAATATTTTAGTCAACTTTAAGATAGCTTATATCTTGGATATTAACTATAAAAATAGATAACATATTCAAGTATATATGATTCAAATACATTCGAATATCCGAAATATTTCGATCGGATCCTGTTTGGTTCTGGTTATTTAGATACCAGAATGATAAATTTGTTTGGATATTTATCCACTTTTGATTCAAATTTAATAATATTTTTTTCGAGATATACGCTTAAGTCAAATTTTAGTTGTTTCCATATCTAAAATGACTTTCTGTACACGATGTTTTTTTTTAATTGTTTAGTTAAACAAACCAGTTGGTTAGCAGATAAACATGGTAAGTTAACTGATAATGTATATTTTATTGATTTCGATTTTGGTTAAAGCCGTGTGATACTGAAATTACGAAAAATGACATTAGCGAAGGAAGCAAAAAAATGACCGAATGCTATACCTATTTTCAAACATAATTAATTTCTTTTAATATTACTATCTATGTTTCTAAACAAAACTGAAATGTAATTCAGTTTTAATAATATAGATATTTGGTTATCCTTTTATGGTATAATATTTTACATTCACGAACCTAATAAATGATATACCATAGAACCACAAAATCATATTATTTAATCATATTTGCCAATTAACCTAAACCTCAATATCATGATCTCAGTTATGCATAATGTTCCTCTCTTTATACTATAGAACCTATAGAATCGTATCATGTAACTATTTTCGATGGTAGTCTATCTATAGTTTAACTATTTTCAATACAAAAATACACGTAACCTAATGTTACCTATCAAATATTTGATTGATTCCGGTCAGTGCTTCAGATTGTCTTGGGATTTGTATTTGATTTTTTGTTACTGATTTGTTCAAAGCTCCCTTAGATAGATCTACACAAACCAAAATTAAATAGAACAAAAACACTGGTCAAAAGACCAAACCGGAATGAAAGTTTGGTTTATTATTTCATTAACGAACAAAAATCACTCAAGTAGTGTAATGTATACAAAAGGTCGCTACGTACCTTTCGAACGAAGAGATAGATGAAAATTAAAAATATATGTCTATCATCCGTAGTTAAAAATAAATGTCTATCATCTGTAGTTAATAATTATGAACAAAAATATGTTGAGAATGTTATTACATAACCGATCCATAAACTATGTTTACAAATTTAGAACATATGTTAAAATTAAATTAAAATTTTAGAAACCAATCTCACCCTGCGCAAGGCGCAGGTCCTACCTAGTATATGGTTAATATATAAGCATACTTCTTAAAAAAATTGTAGTATTTTTGAACTTTTATGTTCATAATGGAATATGTACTACCATAAAATTTGAAAAAGAAAAAATATGACACATAAAATTTAGGGAGAATTTGTGAGATATACATAAGAGGCACTAAACTAAAGAATATGTCAATTCTACAGTATAGACTCATTGATGTGACAAGTTTCTCAAAAAATGCCACTACTATCCTTTAGAGAGCGCGTGGACGTGGAAAAGGAAAAACAAATAAAAAGCGTACTATACAATATTCATTATAGTTTAACAAAATAATGGATATCCACAAGCGAAATTCGACTATACTATATGCATAATAGTATGGAAAAAGCTGCAACAAAATTAAACATTCACTTGCAAGAAGATATCATTTACCCAAACCATATATCCTAAATCCTAAACTCAAACCATATACCCAAAACTCTAAAACCAAACCTAAACCTAAATTCTGAACCCTAAACTCAAACTATATACTCTAAACCCTAGCCCTAAACCCAAACCATATACCCAAAACTCTAAACCCAAATCCTAAACCATAAACCCTAAACCCAAACTCTGAACCCTAAACTCAAACTATATACTCTAAACCCAAACTCTGAACCCTAAACTCAAACTATATACCCTAAACCCAAACCCTAATCCTAAACCTTAAATCCTAAACCCAAACCCTAAACCCGAACTATATACCCAAACCATATACCCTAAACCTAAACCCTAATCCTAAACCCTAAATCCTAAACCCAAACCCTTATCCATTACGTGACTATGCTATACATATTATGGTATGGAATACTCGACTCACTCACAAACTTTGTATATATGAAATTCTTTAAAATTTTCTTAGAAAGAAAGATGATGAGTGGCAACGGTATTGGAGAATAAAACAGTGTAACTGATCAAGTATTGACTAAGAAGAATCAGGAAGCACAGAAGAAGATACAAATTATAAAAGAAGAGAAAAAGAGAAAAAGAAATGTATCATACTATACTGTAATTTAACATAGTATGAAACATATGACGCATGATATTGTTCATCTTCTTCCCCAATTCAATCCAACCCTAAACCCTAAACCCAAACCATATAACCTAAACCCAAACCCTAAACCCTAAACCCAAACCATATAATCTAATCCCAAACCCTAAACCCTAAACCCAAACCATATATCCTAAACCCAAACCGTAAACCATAAACCCTAAACTCAAACTCTGACCCCTAAACCCAAACCATATACCCTAAATCCAAACCATATACCCTAAACCCAAACCTTAATCCTAAACCCTAAACCCTAAACCCAAACACTTATCCATTACGTGACTATGCTATATATATATTATGGTATGGAATACTCGACACACCCACAAATTTTGTATATATGAAATTCTTTAAAATTTTCTTAGAGAGAGATGATGAGTGGCGACGGTGTTGGAGAACAAAACAATGTAACTGATCAAGTAGTGAATAAGGAGAATCAGGAGGCAAAGAAGGAGATACAAATTGCAAAATAAGAGAAAAAAATGTATCATACTATACTGTAATTTAAAATAGTATGGAACATACCGCTTTGATACTGTTCATCTTCTTCCCCAATTCAATTTGTCGTTCTTTTCACCTAGATTTTCTGTTTTGCATGGACGACGTTTGTAAGTGAAAAAAATTTCCAGTTTCCAAGTTAAAAAACGATATCCTACTTATGCCGCACAGCCGAACTATTTATACTTGATTTAACTTCTCCGTTCCCAAACTCAGATTTCCACACACCTTTTTACAATCCCTCTTTTTGCCGTACGTAAGATATTGTAAAGTAGAAACAAAATTTTCATTTTCAGAATAAAGAGATGAAACACTCGTTGGTGTTTACACGCGCAGAAAAGGATATTTTTGGCACTTTACACAACAATATATAACATATCATAGCCAAAGTAGTGCTATGGCTATAAGTTTTTTTTTCCTTTTCTTATGTATATGGACTCCAATTTCCCTAAAATTTATATAATCTTTTTAAATTTTTATTAATTTTTAATATGAAATATACGTTATTATAAAGTTCAGAAATGTTTCTGATACGACGAGACACGTTGAGAAAAACCTTTTTCCCCATTTGATTCCCTAGTATAAGGCTTTGTCCATAAGGAAATCATCTTTTCCGCCAAATATATTTCGAGGGAAATATTTGTTTCAACAGCTTTATAATCTTTTTATGTTGGCTGTAATTTTATATTTTTGAAGTTAATAAAATTTTAGATGATCGAAAAAAACTTGCATAAATATTTAAATAAATCTAAAACATTTGTGGCCTGTTTTTTTTTTCAAAAAAATATCATCTAAAACCCTTTTAATAGATCTTATAGACAAATTTTATATTTTTCAATAAACTGAAATTTGAAAGAACTTAGATCAATATTTAAAAATTAATTACTGATATTATATACATGCATATATACTTCTACAATCTCATGTTGAAAAATCCCTATTGGTCTCTATTAGGGTTGGTCTTATACAGAATGACTAATCAAATAAGTTCAGATTTCATATAAAATTTACAAATGCTAGATACAATGAAAAAAGATTTGAAAAAGAAATGAAATCTTCTCAAATCGTTTATCCAATACGTAAAATCCCTAAAACTCCACTTCTAAGGAAACTAAAATAGAAGCCTGTTCCCAGAAACAACAAAGAAACTCATTCAAGTTGTCTAAAAATAAAGTTGATGAGCGTTTGGCAATTGGCAATCCTTTGTCCTTTTCACAGAAAAGAATTCAGTTGGGCTAAACAAAGCTCCAGCTACTGTTGTATGTTACAGGAGGATCTACAAATCTCTCCTACTTTTTTTCTTAAAAAAGAACCAACCAAACAAGAAAATACTGAACTAAAAGTTTTCACTGCAAACCAATATTCCAATGTCTAAGCCTAGTTAAAAACAGCAAATTCAGGGGCAACATTTTCCAAAAATAAAGCTTCAAAGAGAGGAGAACATAATGTAACAATGTAAGAGCGAATGATCTCACTTGCCAAACCCGATTAACCAAAGACAAGTACTGAGTCTCTCCAAATCAGTCATTACATTGATAACGAAGCTTTTTATGACCTGAAGATCTTTTTCTTTAACAACAAAATGGAAGAGACGAGTAATGAGTAAAAGTCCATCTTACACGATACGCTCCAGCTCTCTGGCATAGCTTAGAGTCTGGTTGATGAGTTGAAGAGACGGGATCTCTTTGCAAGG
This sequence comes from Raphanus sativus, assembly GCF_000801105.2. Classification (NCBI taxonomy): domain Eukaryota; kingdom Viridiplantae; phylum Streptophyta; class Magnoliopsida; order Brassicales; family Brassicaceae; genus Raphanus; species Raphanus sativus. The sequence continues at coordinate 27,650,461 of NC_079519.1, read as the reverse complement.
TGCAGTTTCTTTGGCTTTCTGGAACACAACAAACCCTTCATTCACTTCCCACTCAGGGTGCTCCTACGAGATTGAATATAAAAAAACGAATCGCATCAAGGGTTCATGGAAAAAAAGAAAGAAGACTACAAAACTACGCATGAAATGTTTGTTGCATTACCTCATTGACATAGGTCAAGAGTTCTTGATCAGAAGAGAAGAGCAACATCTGCTTGGCATCGCTGATAGAGACATAATCATAAGCTTTCTCGCTGCATCCAGCTATTTCATCTCTGATAAAGATGAAAACGGATGAGATAAGACGCTAGATTAAACTGAACTAACTCAGAGAAGGAAGGACTTATTGAATGTAATATACCTAATGGTCTTTGCCAAGAGGTCCATGAAATAGACGTAAGTAGCATCAGGTGCGGTCTGTCTAGCACTGAGCACACGGTTATAGGCACCTTCCATGAAGGACTGCTCAAGCTCAACGGCATGCTTGATGCAAGGATTCTCCAGAGTAGCAGAGGAGAGTAACTCGAGCTCAGTGTGGAATTCAGCAATTCTGTTTTGCACAAGCAGCCTCAGGAGGTTTAGACCAAGGATAAGATTCTCCTGTGGGGACGGTGGAAGACGGTTCCTGGCATCGACATAGTAGGGTTTGAGCTGGAAGAAATCTCTCTCGAAAGCGTCTTGATCCTCAGTTTTGACACTCAGAACAACAGCGTGCTCGTAGATATCCCCTAGAAAGTTTACCAATCATCATTTTTTTGTAGTAAGATAAAAGAATCCATAACAAGGAGAGCCAAAAAGAGAAACATACTTGCAAGAGTGAGCTCGTGAGCAGCATTTGGAGTATTCTCAAACAATGGAGGAAGGCTTGTGAATTTCGTCAGAAGAACCTGATATAACACAACATCAGAACATTCTCAATCTTAACTTCGGCAGCAGCACTAAGAGATCGTCAACACATTGATATAATCTAAACTTAGCTATTTAAAAAAAAAAGACGAATCTCTCCAAGATCTGAACCAAAGTAGGGTTACGAAGAGTAGTGTATACCTTAAGCCGAGACAATAGATCAGAGCAGGTATTGTAATCTTTCCTAACAAACGCCGCCTTGAATCTCTCCAACTGCTGCGATACTTCTGTTAGCTGCGGATCCATAGAGCTTTCTTCTTTTTTTCTCCGAACTGGCTTGATTGCAAAGAAAGAGATACCGAGAGAGAAACGCACAGAGTTATAGTAAGAGATGTCTTTTTACAAAAATATAGGCCCTTAATGGGCCGAGTTGATCTTAAAAAGGCCCACAGTGTACATTAGCATTCCGACTAAACGTGAACACACTGTGAAAAGCACAAGCATCTTCAACATCTCTTATCCAATTACTACTACCACCATCGCCTCTTTGCTTTCTGCTGTTGTTGTTTCTTTCTAATTAGCTCTCATCTCATACTAACAACAATGTTGGCGTCTTCGCTATGCCTATCGAACGCTCCCGTTTGCACTCACTCTCTTCCTAATGTCTCGTCCCAGCCACTCCTCTCTTTCTCCCGTTCCCTCAGGCCATTCGTTTCCAAGTCCAAACCTTTGGCCTCGCAGCAGAAGAAGAGAGAGAGCTCTGTGGTGGTGAAATCACAGGCTCTTGATTTCTCAGGCACTTTCTTCGAAGGTGGATTCGGCTCCGACGATGACCCTTCTTCCCCTTCCGTCTCTACTGCCCTCGAGGACAAACCCGAACCTCAGTGCCCACCTGGTCTCCGACAGTACGAGACAATGGCCGTCTTGAGACCCGACATGTCTGAAGATGAGCGCCTTGGTCTCACCCAGAAGTACGAAGAGGTTAGTAAACCAAACAAAAAAGTGTCCGAATTTATGTCTGATATCAAAGATTTTTTGATCAGTTAGTATAATCAATCTATGATTGAAGGGTTTAGGGTTACTGGTTAGGAACTATGAATTCTTCGAGTCCTGATATATACATATATATCTATGCACATAGATAGGTGCATATACTTTTAACATTTTCTAGTCCATTCTTGAAATATTCAGTTTGTAACAAGCCAATACACACTTCTCCTTCTTGTAATGTATGTGGATTCTTTAGGCTGTATATATATCATATCACGTTATTAATCAAATCACGGTTCTGTGAATTGTGTTTGTTTGATATATTTGCTGTCTTTTTGGTTTTGGTATGGAAGTTGCTTGTGGCTGGGGGTGGAATGTATGTGGAAGTATTCAACAGAGGAGTGATTCCATTGGCTTATAGTATCAGGAAGAAGAACAAAGCAGGAGAGACTAACACTTACCTGGATGGTATCTACCTTCTCTTCACTTACTTCACCAAACCTGAATCCATCACTCCCCTCGAGTCCGTTCTGACTGCCGACGACGACGTTATCAGATCTTCTTCTTTCAAGATCAAGAAGAGGAAGTACAACTGAAAAAGACCATCGACGTTGTGTGTGTGTGTATGTGACCAAAGTTTGATTCTTTTTTTTATTTCTGTGTTTCTTTCCAACAAACTTACAAAAGTAAATCTATCTTTATTTGGTTGTGTTTGTGTATTTTTCTTTTTCTTTTTGTGAAATGCTCTGTTTTCATGTGTTAGAGAATAGAGATTGAGAAACTCTAATGCAAAATTTGAGAAGCATGCGTGATATATATGCTTCTGCAAAAACAAATTTCTAGCACCATATATATATATATAATAATGATCTAATCCACACTCGGGTCTTCATATCTCAGCCCAAAGGAAACAGAGAGAAGTAGGGAGAAAGTTCAAAGTAATTAAACAAAAACAAACAGGGACAAGGTATCAATCTGTTCTCATCACACTTAACAAACCTTTACTACCCTAGGTCTTTCACCATCACAACCAAGGTCGCATTTGGACACAGCTTAACAAAACTTTGGATTTGGTTTCCAAAATTTTTAGAGGTCTTTACATAGTACTAGGTGCCTTAATTTTTTTTGTGTCTTAATAGGTCTCTTAGTTACGAATTTTTTTTACTATTTTTAATAAAAAAATAAGTTACAGATCTTATTTTAGAGTTTAGGTTTTTGATATTTATAAATTCTTTAATCATAAGCAAAAGAATCCTAAATCATCTTCCATGTACCGAATGAAAAATAATAGTAAAGAAAATTCTGATGACAAGCATAGAGTTTGTAGAACTGCTATATGTGACAAATTAGGGTTTGTAGATGAAATCTATTAGTCGGATTAATAGCCTAATTGTGTACAAACCAATTTGGTTTCAAGAAAACCAAAAAAAAGGGCCACGGCAACACAAGGTTACGCTTTTCGTAAAGAAGCAAAAATCGTGATGAAAAATATAGTCATAGATAGAATAAAAGTTCAAATTCAAAATCATCTTCTACCTCATCCTTATCATCAATCAACCCTAACTTTAAATGTAGGGTATGTGTTGGTCTTATAGAGATTGTAAACGACTTCTAAATGACGCCGAACATAAGTTACAAATCTTATTTTAGAGTTTAGGTTATTTATATTTATAAATTCTATAACCATAAGCAAAAGAATCCCAAATCCTCTTCTATGTACCGAAAAAAACAAAAATAGTAAAAAAAGAAGAAGCTGATGACAAGCATAGAGTTTGTAGAATTGTTATATAAGACTAAATTAGGGTTTGTAGATGAAATCTATTAGAGCATCTCCAAAATGACTCTCTATTTTAGAGTTTACAAAATTCTAAATTTGAAGTGTCAATATGTTCTTCTCCAAAAGAAAAACTTCAAACTTAACTTCAAAATTATTTGTATTTTACACTATTGTCCTTATATTTGTTATAATTAATATAAATCTATAAAATTTATAAATAACTAGCACATATATAAAAATATCACATTAATATTAATTAATAAAATCTTACAGTAAATATACAAATTATAAATATAAATATATAACTAAATATTAAACAACAAGAAAAAGACATTATATTTTGAAACTTGCAAAATTTTATATTTGAAGTTTAAAGATGTTTCTAAACTTTAAAACTTCTTCTTTTAAGGTTTATATTTAGTTTTATGTTTAAAACTAAAATTTATGAAAACAAATATGAAATATTATAAGATATGATTTTTTAAAGATTAAAATGATAAACAAAAAATCTAAAAAATCATAAAATGTAATATGTAATTGTAAGAACCAAAATGCAAATAAAAATGTGAAACTTCAAATTTGAAGTTTTGAGTAATGACACTCTATATTTGAAGTTTCACTACTAAAAACTTTAAATTTGAAGTTCTGAAATTTTTTTTTGGAAAACAAAAAACTTCAAATATGAAATTTTAGAGTGTTTTTTGGAGATGCTCTTAGTCGGTTAATAGCCTAATTATGTACAAACCAATTTGGTTTGAATAAAATCAATAAATCGTCGTTGTTCCCTTAAAGACTACTTTAAAAATTCTCAATAGCGAGCTCTCTATATATATGCTGTCGCACCATAAGTTACCGAGGTAAAAAATATATTGCTAGACCGGGCCTTTCGCCATGGCAAAGGAAGAGAGTGCTTTTTTAAACAAGGTCCAGACTAATCTTTGTTATGTGTCAGATAGATTTATAGCTGTCAAACACCAAGTTTTAGTTAAATATTCAACGAATTTACAAATATCTATAACATAACTGACTTACCTCAGCTAAAAGACGACAAAAGTTTGAAAGATTATAGCTGCAAATTGAGGTTAGTAATTGGAACAGTTGTAGTCTCAGACTATCATTGGCAAGAGCAACTAAAACGGTGAACATGATATCATCTTGTAGTATCTTGTTGGTGTTGTATTACATTATTTTTTCACATTCTTAGTTAATAAATTTATGTTTGGCCTGATATTGGATATTCTTTAGGATCTTCATCAATTGCCTTTTTATATCGGCTATTAATACTTATGTGCATTTTGGCTCTAATGATATTGGAGTTTAAATAATGGTTTCACAATTTATGATCCAATTTCCTGCATTTAAGAGCATAATTACTTCTAATCCTTTTTGTATATGCAATGGTTCTGATTGGCTGCATAGAGGAAAATCAGATGTCTCATGCATTTTATAGATTAGATAAAGCAAGCCTTACAATATAACCCAAATAAATATTACTCCCTCTGTTTCTGAATAAGTGTCATTTTAGAGTTGTACACACGGATTAAGAAATCATTAAATTTTGCATATTTTCTATACAAAAACATTATTACCCATACATCTCAACCAATAGAAAAATAAAATGCAGAATAAAGTTAATAAATTTTGCATTGAAATGCGAAAACGACACTTATTTTGCAACAGAAAAAAATCTCTACAACGACACTTAATATGAAACGGAGGGAGTAATAAATTGTTTATACCAACTCAAAGGTAATTTAAAATTGTTGACACTCATTTAGCGAGTTATAATAATTTGAATAAAGATTCTCTCATAATGCTACTAGAGGTTTAATGAAACATGTTAAATCACCTTGCAAATCTATATATATAAAAAAATGTTCCATCTCTCACAGCTCTCCACGTCATCGCCAGCCTGGAAAGTCGAGCGTTGTAAAGGCGACATGTGTCCTCTCAATTAAAACGATCCGTTTCATTTATTCTTCTGCTTAGTGGGCTTCGTAAGGTGTTTGTATATGGGCTTTGCTTAGGATGTCGTAAGGAAGTCGCAGTCTAAACCAAAAAAAATTGAAATCGCATCTCCCCATCTTCGACGGCGCGTCTATGTCGATTCCGATTTCCATCGTCAAAACGTCTGAGTTAAGAGTCCGTGTTTATTCCCATCAATTCACTCATCCAATATGTTGTCTGCTCTTCTTTGATCTGAAAGGCGGTGCTATTACAGTATAAATACGTGTGAGATTTCTTCCTTTCTGCCAGGACGATTTTCTCCGTCTTCTGTTTTGATGTGTCACGGTGTGCTCTGAATTTCCTGCTCTCCGATTCTCCTTTGATGATCCGGTTTACTGAGTCGACCAACTTTGATGAGTTAATTGTACCAGAATCTCTGTTGTCTTTGGAGTGCTTTCGTTTCCGCAATCAGACCGAACTGGTCGGATTAGCCAACGGCGCAAAACACAGATTCTCCTCAGGTCGATTCGTCCAACCAACACGGTTAATGCTTCTAGCAACAAGATTCGATTGATACATTTAAAGGTTTCATTTTTTCTTCTGTGACATCATTATCATGTTTATGATCTGCTTTTATTGCAGGAAGAGGGAGGTTTGGTTTCAACAATGGTCAATTTGATCAGGGAAAATTATGTTTTAAGCCAAGATAACCGAGAATTTCCCAGTTGGTTACAGTATAGAAACAATGATAAATGGGAAAATGCTTAGTGGCGTTTTGTTTTCAACAAAGCAGAGCCCCGTTCTGGCGACTGATCAAAGCTTGAGTAGGCGAGTGCTTACATTAGTTTCGTTTTCTTTTTTGTTTCTGTTAGTTGCATTGTTTTGTGAACAATTTTGTTTGTTGATGTACAGAAAGAGGCCAGCTATGTCCAACGGTGACCATGATAACAGTTTAAAGATATCAAGAAGTTTGAGCAAAGATCATACTGATCCTACTGAATCCAAAGATTCTCCACCAGTCGGCATGGAGGGCGGTGGTAGTGGTCTCATCAGCAACCTCTGGATGTTTAACATAAACACAATAGCAGTGCACCTCAGCTTGATGTGGTAATTTCAATAATATCCGCAAAAAAAAAAGTTCCTTTATGCAATTTCCTTATTGGAAAATCTGTGTGCAGGGAAATGTGAATAAAACAGCTCAATCTTCATCAGTTCCTGAGACAGATGAAGCTTCTTCAGAATATAGAAATGCGGTATCTATTGATGTTGGAGCTACTAATAAGACTGGAGCTGGAGAGTCAGCATCATCATAATCAGATGTGTCTAACTATGTTCCATTGAACAATTGATTTTGCAGATGAGCGCAAGATAAGATTTTGTGTCTAACTCCGCATGATTTCATCAAACTTCAATTTTGAAGTAGCATTGATAAGCTCGGAAAGGTGAAGCATTTGTGTCTAACGCCGCATGATTTCAGAAAAAGAAAACTTTTATTTTTCCGAGCTTTTCAATGTAACATGCAGCTTTTTTTTTTGTTTTGTTATGGTTTTTAAGTTTTTCAAAAAACAACTAATAAAATATTTTAAAATAATACAACAAAAATAGAAATAAAACATTTAGAAGTTACTATTAAAATATTATTAAATTAAAATGATTATTATTTAAAAATAAAAATACATTTTTAAGAATCTTATATTTTACTAAAATATCTATCATAAAATATAAATTATACAAAATTAAAATATTAAAATATGGTTTATTTATAAAATTTTCTTATTGAAATTATTTTTAATTTATAAAACTTAAATGGATCTTTTTTATTTTTCAAGTTAATAAAATAAATTGTATTATTTTTTAATGTTTTAATAATTTTAATTATTGTTTAAAGTGTCTAATAAATAGGGGTGGGACAGATCGAATATCCAAATATATATTTGCTGGATCCGTAAAATTGTTATCTGGATACAGATTCACCAATATAATATAATTTTAAATTGGTATTTTAAGAAAAGTATATTTTTTTTTTTTTTTTTTTTTTTTTTTTTTTTTGTCATCAAATACACAGACTCATATAGACTCTGCACACCAAACTGGTAGCTCAGCATCCATGTGAACGACGAAAGACGATTGTTGTCTTGCACTGCGTGCTAAACGATCCGCCCTTGAATTCTCCGTTCGTGGTACATGAATGAGCTGTGAGCTATGGAAACTACTTTGTAGACTCTTTATATCCTCCAGATAACTTGCGAACGCTGGCCACTCCTCTGGTTCCGAAACCATCTTCACCAACTGAGAACAATTCGTTGCAAACGTAACTTGAAACTGTCTTAGGTTTTTCATACACTCCATTGCCCAAATTAAAGCCTCCACCTCCGAGTGTAGGGGTGATATACTGGCTCGAACATTTCGCGCGCCCATTAATCCCTCAAAACCTTCTAAGGTGCTATACCAGCCTTGTCCCGAGAAAACGTCTTTGTCCTTCCACGATCCATCTGTAAAACACCATCGCCCTGGAATTGTGTTTTGTCGAATAGCTTGTGGCGGTAGAGTTCTGCTTACGTCGAGTTCTTGTGCCGCTGCCCACATACTAGATTCCGTTTCTGCCAATTTTAAAGTGTCCATTGGATCCACATCCAGATTACTAAACACTTTGTTGTTCCTTGCCTTCCAAATATACCATAAAATCCATGCAAAGTGATGATCATCCATCTTTGGCAGGACTCGCCAGAATAAATGATCCATATTAGTAAACAGTGCTTCTGAAGGGAAGACATGTGGATTTGTTGGTATCTTTGATAATGCCCATACCTGGCGGGCTGGGGGGCACTCAAAGAAAACATGATTTAGAGATTCCTCAGCATGTCCACATCTATCACATCCAATATCCCCTTTCATCCCTCTTGCTTGAAGATTCTTCCTGACCGACATACACCCTGTTACAATCTGCCAGAGAAAATGCTTCATTTTTGGGGGACACTTCACCTGCCAGCACCTAGCTTTCAAGTCATTTACCGTTGGGCCAAATATAATTGGTGGATATCCTTTATCTGGGTAGACTCTTTCCACCTCGTAACCTGATTTAACCGTATATCTTCCATTTTTAGTGAAATGCCAACCATCCTTGTCATCCATATTATTTCTGCTAAGTGGTATGCTTTCAATAATTTTCACATCCTGCGGGTCCACCAAAGCTCGAATGGCCTGGGAGTTCCAAGTCCTAGAACCGGGAATAATAAGAGAATCCACCGTAAGTTCCGGAAACAGATTATTTTGATTTTTATTTGCTGGTCTCGGGCGAGTGGTTGGGAGCCATGGATCATTCCATACTGAAATAGATGACCCTGTTCCCACCCGTTTAATTAGTCCTTTGCTAACCAGAGATCTAGCTGATATTATACTCCGCCAACCATATGAAGGGGAATAAGAGCGGATCGGTTCCAGGGGTGAAGCGTTCCTGTAATATTTTAAAAGGATTGTAAATTTAAAAGGGAAGTTCAATTAAATTACTAAAAGAATAAGTGGAAACGGAATTTATAGGAAATTAACTGAAATGCAACAATTCTATAATCCAACTAATCAATTTTTTTTTCCATTTTTCTCATCACCTCATATATAATTTCCAATAACAAAAATATCAAAAATTTGGATATTAAATTTTTGAAATTTGTAAGACAGAAAAAGAAATTGAAAATAGTTTTATAATTGTCTAGCTACTTATATTTTTATAATAAATTATACCATTTATATATCAAAATAAACATACATACAAAATATATAATAAAAACTAAAATTTAAACAAAAATCTCGGGGTAGCCCGGGCCAGCCCTAGTGCATTATAAAAATATTCATTCTCTTCTCGTAAATAAGCATTGCACTTAGGTTCATTAAATGCATCTTTTATAGCAGTTATTGATTTTTGTGCACAATTTGGCTCTATTGATGTTGGAGACTAAATAATGAGTTCACAACTTGTGACCATATTTTTATTGCATTTGAGAGTTTAACTGCTTTAAATCATTTTTGTCTTCACAATGGTTCTGGTAAGTTGTGTAATATGTCGTTCTCTGAACTGTGTAAAGTAAACTTTGCACTATAAATCAAGTACATGTTAATAAATTATTTGTAATAAATCAGAGGTATTTTAGAGATCAATGATGCCAATTTAGTAAATTGAATAAATTATTGGTTTCCTTATAATGCTACTACAAGTTTAAGGGAACACAGTATACCACATTGCAAACACACTGGTAACAGGTTTGTTTTCTCCTCTCAAATAATATGCATTGCAGTTAAATTCATTAACCACATTTCTTATATCAGCTATTGATACTTGTTTGCATTATAGCTCGGTGATGTTGTAGTTTAATAATGAATTCATAACTTGTGACCATATTTTCTGTATTTTATAGGTTAACTACTTCTAATCTTTTGTCTTCTCATTGGTTCTAGTAAGTTAGGCAAATCAAATATTTTCGTGCATTTCTCTTAAGTTGGTAAAGCAAGCATTTCTCTATAAACTAAGTAAAGGTTAGTAAATTGTTTGTACCAACTCAAAAGTTTCTGAGAGATTTATGATGCACACTTAGTGAGTTATAGTTTAACTAAAATAGTCCTCTATAATATTACAAAAAATTTAAGGGAACATGTTCTACCATCTTGTATATGTAGTTGGAAAATGTTAACATTCCCTTCTCATAGGACCTTCATTGAAGTTAAGTTCATTAAATGCATTTATATCAGCTATTGCAACTTGTGTGCATTCTGGCTTCGATGATGCTTGAGAGTAAATTATGGGCTCACAACTTGTGACCACATTTCTTGCATTTAAGAGCTTGACTATTTTCAATCATATATGTCACTGCAATTGTTCTCATAGGCGGTGTATAGGTAAATCAGATATTTTCATGTCTATCTCTAAACTAGGTAAATCAAACTTTGCACTAAAAACCAATTAAAGGGTAATAAATTATTTGTTCTAAGTTAGAGGCATTTCAGAAACCGATGACAAAAATCCAGTGAGTTGTAATTTGAATAAAATGTTCTCTCATAATGCTATTAATTTTAGTATTTTGTATTTAGGTTGTTTTTTTCTCTTAATATATAAATAAATTTTAGTAAAATTTTGTATAACATTATATATATATATAGATATATATTATAGAGTTAAATAGACAAAATATTTAAAGTGTGGATTGATTAAAAATTACATAAAAGAATATAAAGATAATATTTTGAATCTTGTGTATATACATTTTAAAAAGAACGAAATTATTAAAATTATGTAATATTTTATTTTTATTTTAATATGTTTTAGGGTATCACATAATTTCTTTTTTTTGTCGACTGCCAAAAAAAAATTATGTGATACCCCAAAACATATTACCTAATTTTAATAATTTGGTACATATTAAATTATGTTTTGTGGTATCACAAAATTTATATGTATATAAATAAATAAAATATTACTATAAAATAATACGTTTTTATTTTATTACTTTTCTTAATAGCAAGATTATTCTTTTAACCTTCTTTTTATGAAATCACACTATATATAAGTATCACATAAAATTATTTTTAAAGTTTGTTAAAACAATTTCCTTTTTATTATATAGGTTATCAGGAAAATAAAAAGGAAGTTAAATTAAAATCTGATTAACATAAATTACTAAATAAAAAAGAAAATAAATTTAATAATGGAATCTAATATTTTAATTTATTAAGTATCTTTCTAATTAACCATCACAAGAATTAATGTAAAGATGAAATGTTAGAAACTAACTTTTCAAATAATATTACAATGGTATCAAATAATATCACAATGGTATGAATTTTTAAAAACAAATGAACATAAATAAAGGTCGAATTTTCTTAAAATATTATACAGTATATTTAATCAACATCATGGGCGATTATCCTAGTTGTGTCTAATGTTTTGCGTGATTATCATTCGTTGATCTCCAATCATCTTCATGAGAAAGTATATACTATAAAGGTATTACTTTATTGTACTTGAAAAGTTTTTTTATTAGCAATTTTAATATGAGTCAAATCAAAAATCGTACGTCACGACTTTTTTTAATTGTAAATTATTGTTGAGCTTAATGAAGTATTAAATTAACAACAATCAATCTTACCTAGAGAATAAACCTTATTTTTTCCCACCAATCGCAAAAGCACTTCATCGTCATTTTGTACCCAAAAAAAAAAATACAGAAAGTCTTCTCATTCATACTCCGAAAATGGAAGAACAGCAAATCTAAATCCAACCAATAGGAAACTGAAGACAAGATCATCCAGAGGTGTATCATGATTCTATTGACAAAGATCGAATATTTCTTCTGATTATTTGAGGTCTAAATAACACATAGATCTGTACGATATGGTTTTGAAACTTTCGTTTGATTGTCCTGACAAATAGATTTGATTCTGTAGGCCTGTTTTTTTTGTTTCATTTCGATCTTGGGATCCTACGTGGCCATATCAAAAGTAAATGGCATTTTGGTGAAAACCTCAAAAGTTTGATTCGTTTGACTACTTTTAACTTTAAGTCTGTTTCATGTTCTTGATTTGCTGTCCTGATTTTAACTTCTAATCATATGATGGTTCGTCTCTGCTTTCATTTATGTTTTTGTTGTTTATCATGATATATAATCCGACAAATTGCTGATCGGTGATAGAAACTAAAATTTGGAACCATAAGTTTTTTTTTTAGCATTAGCATTAGCATATGACTATTAATAGTTTTTCAGAAAGGGTTAGTACCATGTTATTTTATCTTACCATTTATTTGAGTTGTTGGTGCATCGATGTTAATTATTAAAATTTAATCAAAAATTGAAGGTCGAATTTTAGAAAAAATGTTGGCATTCGTGAAACGCTTTTCATTGAAGCGAACAAAGCATCCTCGTGGATATGAGGAACCTCAGGTTCTTGCATCTGAAACTCCATGTAAGTCAAAAAAAAATCACAACTCCTAATTGAATAAATGAAATTGATAACTAAGAAGAAGTTTCAATAGACGACACACATGTCTAGTTATAACGAGTATGAGCTGTAATTTAATTTCTTGCATTTTATGAAGCTTTAATTTAATTGATAAGCATATGCAGTTACGGTCAATGAAATAGAAGCTTTACACAATTTATTCAAGAAGCTAAGTACATCTATTATCAACGATGGTCTTATCCACAAGGTAAATTTATTTATTTACTGGTTTTTTCATGAATAAAGTGTAAGAAAAAAAGATTAAACATTTAATCCAAAATCACGTCAATTAATTTTGGAATTTAATATTATACTATATGACCTTACTTTTTTTATAAGCAGGAAGAGTTTCTTCTGGCTTTGTTCAGAAACAGCAGTAAGCAAAATCTGTTTGCCGACAGGGTACGTACTTCCATTTCCTACTCATTAACTAGTGTGTATATATATGTTTGGTTTATCGTACCAAAATGAGTGTTTTTGGTTTAACGATACCAAGAAAATGATCAAAAAAATTTGCAGGTGTTTTATATGTTTGATAGGAAGCGAAACGGTGTGATCGAGTTTGGTGAATTCGTTCGTTCACTAAGCATCTTCCATCCACACACTCCGGAACATGAAAAGTCCTCATGTACGTGTCTTAATGCCCTAGTATCATGAATATTACGCGTTGTGTTCGTATTTGAGGGATTAAGCAAACCACTCTATAATGTTGTAAAATGGCAGTTATGTTCAAGCTTTATGACCTTGATGGTACCGGTTTCATCCAGCGCCATGAGGTACTTATACAGTGATCTCTCTACTCGTAAAGAAAATAAATAAATATATGTTGCACAGAATGATGAGATCCTTTCACCTAAAGAGAAAAAAAAGATTGGAAGAGATCTTATGTGTTATGTTTTGGTGTAAATATAGTTGAAGAAAATGGTGGGCGCACTACTTAGCGAAACAGACTTAGGACTATCGGAAGAATCCATTGAAGCAATCGTCGAACAGGTTCTGTTTACATATGCCATATATCATCGAAATATCTATTGGGTTTCTTTATTTTTTTTTAACTTCTATATCTGTTGTTGAGTGAAATGAATTTTGGAGTTTGTTGGATTAATAACACAGACAATGGTTGAGGTGGATACGAACAAAGATGGCAAAATTGATGAAGAAGAGTGGAAAGAGCTCGTCGCTAAGAATCCTTCGATCCTCAAAAACATGACTTTACCCTACCTCAAGTAATATACTATACCAAAGTTTCTTGAAAACATTAACATTTAAAAATAATTCGTTTTAATGCGGAAATGCTCGTAACTAATTTATTATCCTCGTCATTCAATGAATTGCAGGGAGGTGACTTTAGCATTCCCAAGTTTCGTTCTTGACTCCGAAGTAGACGACTAAAAGTAGAGAGAAACCTCATGAACAACGTACCTGCCTGCGTTTCTCCCCATTTTATTCTTTCGAGGGCTTTTTAATCCTTCTTTTGTATTAACTATATAAACTGGTCCGGTAATACTTGGTACAACGCTCAAAATGATTTGCGTTCTTTTCTCTTTACCTTTTTAACCACCGAAATTATATTTAACTCAACCATGTAGCCAACCATTCGACCAATATTTTAGTGAAACAAAAGAATCAACCAGAGCAGCCAACATAAGACTACAATAGTACAATTGAGAGAAAATCTTAGATATTATACTTTCCGCAATCAAATGCGCTGGAACACTAATCTGTCCCTTAATCTTTTCCAGATTCCATTGGCCTGAAGAGAAGTCAAAGTCTTACTTGAAATTCACTTGAAGGATGATCAAGCAGGAAGTTTAGTACATATCGACATCTAACAATATTGTATTTTCACTAAAAAAACATTGTTTAACCTGAAACTTTTCATACCCTCGAGTACCCAAAGCCAATCTTTACCTTGCGCTTGAAGCTTGGATTGGATATTCACAACGGAGCTTCTACCATGCATAATCACTCTATCACACCCATTCCTCAGTATCCAGTACACTCCATTAACTAAGGCAGACTTGTTCCATAAAACCCCATTGTCATGCTTTAACCAATTTTCTGGAGGTGTCACCTTCCCGACCTGTAGTCTTCCTTTTTGTCCATTGTAGGTCTATCCACCTGCGATTGTCATGCTTTAACAAATTGGAAGCACAATGTGCAGAGAAACTGTGAGAACAAAGACTCTACGATTGAAGAGATAGTAAGAGATGCTCATAACTCGGTGTTACCTGCTTCAAGCGAGGCTACCTTTCTTGAAGCTGTCTCTATGGCCATGGATCGTCGTCTGGATGAGCTCATTAAGTAAACTTTTCAAAGTACATAGTAAAGTTTGGTTTTACTGTGTGTATCTATGTATGTTTATGGTTAAGAAACGTATATAGGTCTCTTCGTGGATAATGTTTTATTGTCTTCCATGAAAGAAGCCTTTAAGCTTATGTGTTTGTGTTCCTTAAAGCTTACTAAATAAAACGTTGCGGATAAGAGGATCTATTGCGGATTCAGCTTCTAGACTTCTTGGCTTGCTCTCTTTACAAAACAAACTCTTGCAAACGGAACCCAATAAGAAAATTGAAAGAAGAAAAAAAACTGAATTCAGTTTCTATTTAATTCGAATTAGTCCGCATAAATAATTGCCTAAGAAAGATGATACAAATCCAATAAACAAAAGAATCAACTTAAGTTAATTACTATGGGTTGTACATGTAAAATTACAAATGAAGAAAGCAACATATGTTGTGTTAAAAAAAAAAGAAGCAAAATATGTATATGAATACAGAGAAGTAAGTAGCTTCCTCACTGTGTTTTTGGCTCCAAAGCTAAAACCCAAGTATGACGAGTATGAATCTGAGAGGTTTGTAGGAAGTTTGAACAGAGAGATTGATGCTCATGAGCTTCTTGACATAAAATGAAGATATAGAGCTTTATTGTGCAGAAATGTAAAGAGGAGGAACCTTAGCTTGTCTACAAGAACTACGAAAGATTATTAATTTCATTGAAGAGTTTTTGAATGAAGCTGCTACAATCGCAGCCAAGTTTAACATGGGCTTGAATATTTCTCTTAGTTAAACAGTCAGGATCTAGTCAGTATATTAATACATATTCTTGATAGATCAAAAGATCTGATTATATTTTGTGCGAGATCGACCAAACAAAAAAAATCTACATATTAATATGAAGTGATACAAAAATGTCACGGATCACCGTGATTAACACAATGCTTTACATCCCCATGATAATATATACGAGTCACCCCTATTATCATGGATCATATCTGTAGCAGCATCCTATCATCTATCCATCTCTTGAACTTCGGGGCACTCCATGATGCTCTCTAAAGACGGTTCCCACGATGGTGATGATGAAAACGATGCTGATGCTCTTATGATTATCTTCTCTAGCTCTACCATAACATCTTTGGTCATCATCAAGTTCCCATCATCATTCTTATTCATCTGAAGCAAAAACATATCCAATTCATGTCTTGTAAGCACTATCTTAGCCTTCATTCCACCCTGACCATCTTTATCACTATCAAGTCCGAAAGACTCTTTTGCATTTTCTCTTACCTCCGTCTTCCCTTCTTCTCCTTCTCCTTGCCTACATCTCTCCATGCAGTTCCCCATTAGTACCAAATTACAAAAAAAAAGGGTCAAATTCAAGAAAATAAAGAAGACGCGATTTGCTTCTCTTTATTTTCTTGATAATAAGTGATTGCCAAAATGAGTGTGAAAACACATGTATATATAGATGGTTAAATAGTTTTATATAATCAAATCTTAGTTTTTTTTTTTTTTTTTTTTTTAATAAGTCCAAATCAAATCTTAGTTTAATACAATCAAATCTTTTTGATGATTTTTCTTTCAAAAGTAATTGAAGTTTCTCAACGACTCTCATTATTCTGAGTGACAAAGACACATTTGAGATTTTAAATAATAAAGAACATGTAATATGTTTTCAAACAATATGATTTATATTGTATGAAGTCTCTAAATGTTGCTTTTCCAAATATAAAATATAAAACATTGCATTGAACGTATCAAAATGTTTGTTGAATCAATGGCGTCATAGAATGATAAATAAATATGAAACTTTTAGAGTATTTTAGTTGAATAATTCTCACAAAAAGACAACCATTAGGTTAATGTCGACATCAACCGTTCGGACCATGTTGCCCGACAAAGTCACGGACACAATTCAAAGACTCTTGAGAAGCAGCTTTTAAAAATGTCTAGATTCGTATTTTATTTTAACACCCAAAAGAATTGTTTTAAGCACACTATGTAAGAATAAGTAAAAACAAAAAAAAGAAAGAATAAGTAACTTTTATTCAAAAAAAAAAAGAATAAGTAATTCAAAGTAATAGACTCTTTATGTGTTTGGATGTTCTTGAGAAAAAAATCCGAATCACGTGCATGGACCAAATGTGAACACAAATATATCCTCCTCCGAAATTTACAATGCATAAAGGCTGGTCACTAAAGAGACGTAAAAGGATGAATTAGTTTGTTATATGGACAAGTTGCCTATAAATTTAGAATTTGGATGTTCTTGCAAATTTCTACTATATTACAAACACACATCCTTGTTCTCTTAAAAAAATATATTTACAAATCTTTCTCATAGATTACCGGAAATTAGTGAAATGTGGGGAGACAGGTTCCATGTTTTAGGTATGACTTTCAGGATATGTAGAGAAATTATTCAATAGCCTGATGTTAACGACGTAGAGTCCCTAATGTTATACGTGTAAAGTGAACTTCACAGAAGTAGTCAACAGAAAAATGCAAGAAAGTTACTTCCCTATTGCCTATTTTATAGTATCTCCATTGTACATCTCTATATTTTTCTCTAAAATAAAAATCTCTGTTATTAAAATGGAACTGCTTCAATAATTGTCTATATAGTAGAACTTCTCTATTTTAAAGAAAAAATATAGAGAATTCTATTTTTTGCTTTTATATTTAGAGATGAAAATAACAATTCTCTATATTTTTCTTATAAATAAAAAAACTTTATAAAAACATACATCAGAGTATATTCACTTAATTTATAATAGAGTTTCTCTATTTTAGAAAACAAAATAGAGTGAATTGAAATGGTCTTATATACACACGCATCACCAACCTCAATTCCTCGAATTTTGAAAATTTTATCATTATACCAAAATTCAAGTCTTCAAATTTTGAGGTTTTGAATAGTAAAACCTCAAATTTAAAGTTTGACTATTCTAAACATCAAAACTACTTTTTGTTTTATTTTTATTTCATATAATTATTATTTTTCACAAATGCATTATTAACTTAATTTAAAATAATTTAAGTACACCAAAATAAATAAAATAAGATAAATATTACATAATTAAAATAAAATTCACATAATTTAAAATACATCAAATAAATCTCACACAAAAAAAATTAACTAAACTTAACACAAATTAAAACAAATTACATAACCAATTAATTATTACATACCTTATGGAAAATGCTTGAGTAATTTGGTATTTTATATGTAACTTTCTAAAATTTGTGTGTATGTGTGTTGTTTTATCATATACTTAGTTTATATTATTTTATTATATAATATTGTAATATTGTGTGTTATATAATATATTAAATGTATGTTTTATATTTATTTGTAAAGTTTTATTATTTATAACTTTTGTTAATGTCGAAAACTATAGTGCAAATGAATAAAAATTTAAAGATTTTCTAGAGAATTTATGGTTAGAACAACCAAACCTCAATTTTCCATTTTGAAGCTTTGCTCTCGTTAAAATAAGTTATTGAATTGGAGATGTTCCGAAAAAATATTCGTCTTAGTCTTCAAATGTACAGATTTCAATATGTAATTTGGTATCCAATCAATTTATTGTGGATCATTTGATTCTTAAACTATAACTATTTTAAACTCTACAAAGTATAAACTTCAGATCCAAGCTATCCAACTCACATTTTTGTGTAACGTTGGTCTTTGAGTGGCAAGTGAAACACACATGTAATTAATAAACTCGGTTGGTCTTACTAGAGGCTCCGAGCTTTGTGGGCCAGATTGAGCCGAGTATTAATTGAGCATTTAAAGAAGAGTAGTCTGAGCCCAACTTTACTTTACAATGTTGTGTGTCTTGTAGATGGCTGTGAAACGCAACGAAGGCCGATCAGAAGTTTAGAAATACTATACTTTGGGAGGAGTATATTTGACTATGCTCATTTCTCGGATCGTTTAACTTAATAATTTCGCATTCTACCAATTAAATGACCTCTACTTTGTACTCTCAGATCCGATATCATATACACGTAACACATTGAAAGGAGGTTGTAATCAGATAAAGAAAATCGCAAACCAACACGATATTATATTTTGTAAATGTTATTAGAATCTTTACAGGTTGTGGTTCTGAAACATTCAAAAGAAATGGGTGACTTTTACTTTCCTTGTTCCTTGAAAACAAAGGCACAAAAGTCTTATCTATAGAAGAAGAAAAAGTCAAGGGTAATAATTCGGATGAAGACGTGCTAAAAAACGAGTAGAAAAATAAGCCATTGTACTAGTCTCGGTCGCATATCAAATGAAGGAAATTAATAGTGCGACGAAATCAACAACACATGACTATATAGGGTCTTTTCTCTCGCACGGGCATTACGCGTTTTCTTACAACTAAAAAAAACATGGGAAAATTGTTTTTAAGACCAAAAAATTAATAATTATGTAATTTTAGACTAATTTCTATTTTATACCATTTTATCTCTAATACTTTTTATTAATTTCGAAAATAAATCAAATAAACAGTTTTATAGAAAAAAAATCAAAAATAGTAATTACAATGAAATACCTATATCAACTTAATTGTTTTTTCTTACTTCTAAAAATGTTTAAACCATAATTTCATATTTTATTCTACAGAAATGTAGTCCACTTTTATCATTGAATCTACCATATTTAGAATATGTGATCTATTTAAAATTCAAAAATCGGTATAGAGTTGAAGACAAACGCTCTCAGGCACCTTTGTCGAGATCGGTCTTTATCCACCAGTCCTTTGTACATGGTTTCTTCATGCAAGCTATTTATTTCCTCTTTTAATAAGAATCATTTTCTGACTCCATCCTCGTTTTAAATTTTCTTTCTTTTTTCAAGTAACATCTAGCGGTCCCTTCTTTTAACCCAAACGTTTTAACTGTTCGGGTGTCGCTCTGGTAGAGCTTTGGAGGATCCTCTGGACAGGCCTGAGTCGACAGTGTACTCCTGTCGGAGTACATCTCATAGTTTCAGTCAGCCTTTGTTCCTGAAAAGACTATTTCAGACAACGTTCTTATTACACCCGAAGTTCTTCATTACTTTAAAAATTTTCAGAGGCGGAGAAACACTGCTTCATGGCTGTCAAGACAGACAAAAGTAAGGCCTACTACCGTCTTGAATGGTCCTTCATCCGTCGTGTTTTTGAGAGGCAGGGTTTTGATGATCGCTGGACCAACTGGGTAATTGAATGTACCTCAGCACTCTCTTATTCTTTTATGCTGGGCAATGAGGTGGTCGGCAGTGTGATTCCAGAACGGGGAATTAGGCAAGGAGATCCCCTATCGCCTTATATTTTCATTTTGTGTGCTAAGGTCTTCTCCGGCATGTGTTCAAAAGCACAAAGAGATGGATTATTAACGAGAGTGAGAGTCTCCAATCAGAGTCCAAAATTTAATCATCTACTTTTTGCTGACGATACTATGTTCTTTACCAAAACCAATGATCAATGTTGCTCTACTCTACTACATATCCTAAGTGATTATGAACTAGCTTCGGGACAAAAGATAAATACAGAGAAATCCTCTATATTTTTTTCAGCTATAAGTCCTCATACGGTGTGTGCTAGAGTCAAACAACAGTTGCGTATTAAAAAAGAAGGAGGTGTTGGGAAATACATGGGCCTTCCTGAGCATTTCAGTAGGAAGAAGAAAGACCTCTTCGCCTCTATCGTGGATCGCATGAAATAAAAAGTTATGAGTTGGTCGTCTAGGTTCCTCTCTACGGCAGGGAAAATGACAATGCTACAATCCGTCATCTCCCCTATCCTCTCCTTAATTAGCTAGGTCCTACTTCCAACTGCTAGTAGTCCTGTGCAACCAAATTCAGTCAGTTTTAACTAGATTTTGGTGGAATTACAGTGAGGAAGGTAGAAAAATCTGTTGGGTAGCATGGAATAAATTAACTACCCCAAAGAGTTTAGGAGGGCTAAGGTTTAGAGACGTCCAGATTTTCAACCAAGCCTTACTGGCGAAAATTGCTTGGTGAATCCTAGCAAAGCCTCACTGCCTACTTGCTCGCATCTTACTAGGAAAATATTGTCACAGCCAACATTTTCTAACTATCCCGTCATGTACTGGATCCTCACACGGCTGGAAATGCATCCTATGGGGGAGGGTCTTGCTGCTTAACCACCTGAGTAAATCTATTGGAATGGTAATTCTACTAGTGTCTGGAGAGACTCCTGAATCAGTCATAAAGACAATCTGCGCCCGTTTGGACATTCTACCTTACAGGACCATGACTTACTGGTAGCAGACCTACTATGCTCAGAGACTAAGGAGTAGAACCTATCAAAACTCAATACTTTATTCCCTGATCTAGTACATCTCATTCGACAGATTATACCAAGCAAATTAGGTACATGGGATTCTTACATATGGCCACTACAAAAGTCAGGAATCTACTCCACGAAGACATGCTATGCTTCACATGTCTTAGTTGCTGCTAGCTCATCACCAGTCACGTATGTTGCTAGCTCGATAGAGTGGAAGAAACTTGTTTGGACCCCCCCCCCCCCCCCGAGCTTCGCCAATACTAAAGCTCTTCCTCTGGAAAATCCTTGACAACGCACTACCAATAGGAGAGAACCTCCAGCGCAGAGGTATGAGGACAAATACTGTTTGCTGCCGTTTTGAAGCAGTGAGATGACAACACACATGTTCTTCCATTGGCTAGCATCCCGGGAGGTGTGGGAGAGAATACCATGAAGTTCTAATATCGAATCTTCCAGCTGTACGTCCTTTGTTGAAGAACTCTCCTACTTATCCCGAACAATCAACCTTCCTCCCATCGGCATCACGATCAATATCTTCCCCTGGGTGTGTTGGGCTATTTGGGTAAGCCGGAATCGTCTTCTGTTTGTGAACAGGGGCTCGGCACCTTCTGATATCATCTGTAAAGCACTACATACGGCACATGAATGGTAACGGGTTCAACCAATTGCTACCTCTCCACGGGCCACTGATGCGACGAGGCCTCCGATCCTAGATTCTCTCACCAGGCTATCCTCCGATCTGATTCTCTATAACACAGATGGGGCCTGGAAAGCCGATTCCCTGCACGCTGGGATGGGATGGGTCTTCTTCGATGCTTCCTCCAACGAAATCAGTAGGGGAGGGAGATCTCAATCTTTCGTCTCCTCGGCTACATGGCGGAGGCGATCGCGATCCGCGATGCTCTCTTCCATGCCTCCTCTATGGGCTTCACCTCAATCTGGCTTCGATCAGATGCTCAAGTGCTAGTTAAAGCGATCACTCTGAAACAGGGACCGACAGAACTCTACGGCGTCTTGTCGGACATCGATTCTCTCTCTTCATCCTTTCTTATGTGTCGTTTTAGTTTCCTTTTTAGATCCCAAAACGGGCTTGTTGACTCTATTGCGAAAACCCATCTATCATGTACTGGGCTTAGCCCATTTTAAGATTTTAAATCAATGAATTCTTTAGTTACTCAAAGAAAAACATATCTGATCTATGTAAATAATAGTAATCTAAAAATATTTGAAATACACATTCCGCGCTTAACCTATCATTTTAAAATCTGTAGAAATTAGAATCTACATATTACTATAAATTTAAAACCTGTGGAAATCGGAATCTACATATTATTAGAAATCTAAAACCAGTAGAACTCGATTTTAAACATGTTTACTATATTCTACATATAGTAAATATAAACTCTACGGATAAATATAATCAGATAAAAAATATGAGAATAAAATATTTGGAAATATTCAGTTTCTATATATTAAAAAGTCGATTTTTCACAAAAAAAAATTATTTTAATTAAAATTACAACGTTTAGGTTTTTTTATTTGGGGATTTTTAATGTTTTTTTATATTCATTATTTTAATTAAAAATTATATTTCAATATTTAACAATTTTTTTGTTAATTGTAATTTTGAGTTTATAATTGAAATTAAGGGTAGTATTACATTAGGTTAGTTATTTTCAATTTTTGGGCCAAAAACAATTTTCCCAAAAATAATTTCACTGCTAACTTATCAGCCACTTTGTTTGCACTTCTGTTGGACCATTGGAATCTGATTTCCTGAAATTTGCTCGACCTAAGTTTTGATGTCTCTTGTCCAGTTGTAGTATCCAAAATGCATCTTCTTATTATTCAATATATCAATTGCCTTTTTCGCAGTCACTCTCCATAATGAATTGATGATGCCACAAACTCCAGCTATGTTGCAAAGCCATAAGAATGGCTTGTATTTCACTCTCTAAAGCCTCTTGTACTCTTCTTCCTCTTGCTTGCGTTGAACCATGATAAGTACCATTCTCATCTCGAAACACTTAACCTGCAGTACCAGAAGCGTGTGTGTGATGAAATTGTCCATCTGTTTCAAATTTTATCCATATTTTACTGTAAAATAGCGTGGAGAATGGAATAACGAAGAAGAAAAAAGGTGATTATTCTATATACGAAATAATGAGTTTTTTGTTCATTATTCTATTTTTCATTTTATTTTGCAGTAAAATATGGAGTGAAGTTGAAAATGCTCTGATCATTATATTGCATCTAAGCTGTATGTTTTTCTTTACTTCACGATCTCACGCCGCTTCCACACCTTTTGTTCTTTCTTTACCCTGAATTTTTGATGACATCCATTTTTAATTTAGTTATGGTTAGCCACAATGTATGGGCTTTTAATTTATTGATAGTTTTAAAATGTCATATGTTATAATATTCGAATAGCAATATAATCTTATTTATTGTTATTCAAAAGTCAAATCTCAATACTATAAGCAACGAACGATCTTGCACTTGTGTGCTGGCAAAAGAACCTGGTAATTTAATAATACACTAGATTTTGACCCGCGCTTTGAAAGCGCGGGAGTTGGTTTCCGATGAATATATATCATATCGATAATTGGTTTTATAATATAGTAAAATCTATCATGTTTATATGCGTAATAATATTTCGAACAATACTTTGGAGTGATATGTTATGTAACATAATTGTGAAAAATAAAATTGACAATAATATCACTCCAGTTTAGTATGTATTAATATATTTTTATTCGTTAATCAAACAAATATATTATATATTAACATTTATAAAAGTTATTGGTTATATAATATCCTAAATTGGTCTTTTAAAATTCAATTTAAAATTAATTTAAAAAAAACTCACATTAATTTTCTTCAGCGTTTACGTACTTTAAAATATAGCAAAAAATAAACCAAGTATTTAATGGATACCATGAAATAACTACATACATGCAAATATTATATTTTTATTCCAAAATATAGATGGTATACTTCTAATGATTCACAAATAATTAAAATGATTAACACTAATATTTCCAATTGTTTGAATCATCATGTCTATGTTAATTAAATGGGCCAAAGTATCTATCATATTTAAAGTTGCAAAACGAAAATAAGATGGGCCAAATAAATTCTCAAAAATAATGATAATAGCCCAGATTAAAAATATAATCAGGGGACATTAACCTAAAATTTACATATTTCTCAATATGTTTCTACCGACAGCATCCTGTTTTTTTTTTACATTCAGACAGCGTTTCAAAAAAAAAAAAACAGACAACGATGGACCTAAAGGCGGATTAACCGATTCGTCTCTGCTTCGTTTCCAGGTGAAATAGTCAAAATCTTATCGCTGATTTGCGCTTCTCTTATATCGATTTGAATCTGTTTCTTAAAAGTAATTTTTTTTGTTTTTTTTAATTAGCTCGCGCTTTCAAATTCCGATAGCTGTAATTTTATGGAATCGATATAAGAGAAGCCGATCCGCAACACTGGAACTCAGATCTTGGTTTACCAATACGTTTTAGAACATATAAGATGATGGAGAGAGGTCCAACAGAAGAAGTGCCTTTAATTTAAATGGGTAATTACAATCAAACATATTTCATACTCTTTCCAATGAAGAAGAAAGCTAAAACAGCTCCATTAGTTATACATTTGTGATATCAGTTTAATATATAAAATGGAAACAGATAGTTTCTGATTTTAGTTTTTGTCTGTGTTCAGGATATACGAAGTTCTGTTATCCAGGAAGTGTAATACAACAAAATCGACATAAGATAAGTTTATCTGCTAAACAAAATAAGTTTGCTTCCTTCGACTAATTTGAAGTTTTATTTGTTCGCGAATCACAGGAAACCTCCAATTTTTAATTTTGTACGGCAAACTGAAACACCTAAAGATCATTGGATACATGGGTAATACATTATGTCTTAAACATATATTTTCATTTTACATTAGAATCAGTAATATATTTCGATAAATCGTTTGTTTCTTTCACTGGTTATTGACTTGCTTATTGTTTAAACATATATGTGAGGTTTGTCAACGGGAGTATTGAAAAAGTTCAAGGAATACAACTGAGATTTGCGGACAAAGGTCGCAGAATAAACAAAGGAGATTTGTGGACAAAAACCTGTTGAGATGAGGCATGCAAATAAGATAGCTTAGTACTTAAACAGGTAATAAAAAACTCAATTCGTAGTATCAATACTATAATAGAACAGATTAAAAATTTTAGAATAGCTTGACATGATCGTCATATTTGCTTTAGTTTATGATACATGTTATTTTCATTACGAACTCTTACTAAAGTTAAAAATAATTCCTGAGCGATAATCACACACTTAAATGTAGTGAACAACAATTTTGAAAATTGAATAAAAAAACAAACATAGTATGAAATTAAATCAAACTCAGAGATTTTCAAAAATCTCTTTGAAAACAACATTTTTTGTTTGTTTTTGAGGATTTCCATCCTCATCAACAATCAAAATCTTCAAACCTTTCTTGGATGTAACCCTAGAGATAGCAACATAGAGTTGTCCATGAGAAAACACTGGGCGTGGTAGAAATATTCCAACATGTGAGAGAGATTGACCCTGACTTTTATTAATTGTGATAGCAAATGCCACAGAAATTGGAAGCTGCCTTCTCTTCATTTTGAATGGTAACTTTGTATCCGATGGAGTAATTGACAGCCTAGGAATTAGAACAACATCCCCAACTTTCTTTCCTGTAATTACTCGCGCCTTGACACAGAAGTCAGACATATCTATAATCTGCAATCTAGTTCCATTCATCAAACCTCCAACATGATCGATATTCCTCAGCAACATGATAGGGCATCCAATTTTCAACCTAAGATTGTGGTTAGGTAAACCTGATGCCTTGATACTGTTAAGAAAATCTGGTGTGAGAGCTTGATCATTGACAGATCGCTGATCAGATGGGTCTATGCTGTCAGAGCTTAAATATGTTCTCTCCTCACCTGAAAGTTTATTAAAAAAATATATATTTGTCTTAAAGTCCCATTAAGTAATAAACACGATAATATTTTTTTTGTGAAGATGAACATGTACTTACCTTCTAGTTTATCCAACATATGCTGATTTATGTTGTTAACGTCCTCGTTTGTCGGGCATAGAATTGCTCTCTCTTGAAAAAAAATAGGATCTTTCTGCTCCTGTAGAGCTGTTGCATCTCCGTACACTTCTTTGCTGATTGATTCTATAGGATCGTTTGCATCCATAATCAGAAACTCATCTGGAATAGTGATTAGTGCATCACCATCATTGGGCTCACCAGCAACTCCATCCCCAACATCCAATATCCATTGGGAAAATGCTTCAAGGTCTTTCAACTCTTCTGCAGTCATATTGGTAGACAACAATCTCATATTCTTGGTTAGTTTGAGAACTTTACAGTGTTTCCAGAGATAGGAAAAATTTAGAGAATTCAGCACTATTTCAGTTCTTGATCCACCATTAATAACCGGAAGAACTTGCCTGAAATCACCACCCAATACAACTACTTTCCCAGCAAATGGCTTTTTTTCTTTACATCTCATAATGTCAGCTAAGCTTCTGTCCAATGACTCGAAACAATGTTTACTCATCATCGGTGCTTCATCCCATATAATCAGTGAGGCTTCTTTAACCAAATTACCAGGATCAGACCCTGGTGGCAAATTACACAGAGAATACTCATCAGGATTGATTGGTATACCGAATCTAGAATGTGCAGTCCTCCCCCCTTGTAACAGAAGCGATGCAATACCACTTGAGGCAACATTCAACACAATCTCACCCCTGGATCTAATAGCAGCAGATAGTAATCTCCACAAAAAAGTTTTTCCGGTTCCACCAAATCCATAAACAAAAAATATTCCACCTTTTTTTTCAATGACTGCTTCCATAATCTCTTCGTAAATCTTCCTCTGCTCATCCGTCATCTTTAGGATGTCCCTATCGTGTTCAACCCTTAGTTCATCACGGTTGTAGCTCAGCTCATCAAGAATCAAAACATTCTGATAATCAGTAACATCACGAAAGGGCTGTGGCATCTGTTTCCAATTTGACAATGAAGTACCATTGCTTTTCAGTATTTTTTCAATCTCCAATAGGGCACCTTCTTTTTTTTCGGCATCGCTAAGACATAATCCTGAACCAATAGATGACATCAGTTTAATTTTATATTATTTGATGTATAGAAATACTTTTGAAAAACACGCTCAGCAAATATGAAAGACATGATAAATTACATACCTGGTCGATTAAAATGTTTCCGCTGCCTATATTGTATGTCTTCTGAAAGGAACTCCCATGTATTTTCCCAAACTTTCTCTGGCATAGATAAAGTCATGGACATGAGCATGATAGCAAATGCATGTCGGAGACAGGATGCAGTGCTCGTATAGCTTGACCTAACAATATCATCAATGTACTCTTGATCATCTTCTAATAGCCCACGAGCAAAACAGCATTCTTTGAAGGTAGGGTAGATCACATTTTTAAATGTCCTTATGTCTTCAAAGGATGTTGGTCCACGCACAATATTCAGCAACACACGTAGATAATATGCTTCCTCAATCTTCTTAGGTGCATAATTAATTCTCCCAATGCTGAAACCTCTCTTTCTTTCTTGCAGTTTTCTCTCTTTTTTGTTCCAAATAAACTTTGTTGGAATTTCAGCTAAAGTTAACTTTCTAGCAACTGCACTTATCTTGTTCAACTCAAACCAGGCCAGAAGATAGGTATCCTGAATCAGCACCCTACTTGTAACTTCCTCGTATGTGTCGTCATCCTTAAAGACAATAATCTGCTTTCCTGGTAAATGAAACTGAATTTTCTCAACGGGCACTGATCTATAATGAATAGGAAACTTTAGAGTTCTCCACGAAGATTCACATGAAGAGACGTATCTGAAAAATAAATAAAATGTTATGTAAAAGTAGATAAAAAGATAGCGTGTTATTGAGTGACAAAATTGAATAAACATATACAATAAAAAGTACCTGCCATCAAAGAAGTTTTTGATTTCATTTTTCTTTTCTGGTGCTTCCTTATTGGGCCCATCAGCCTCAGTAGATCCTCCTTCTTTTGGTGCTTCAACCGTAACAGTCATTCGATCTTGTCCCTTGTTGATATACTTGAATAAGTATTTTATAGAGCCAGATTGATTGCACCACTCTACATTAATATGAGCCCTGTACATAAGAGACAGAGTTCTGTTATATGGTATAACGTATCTGTTGTCACACTTGAAACCTTTCTTCTCAACAAAATGGTTATTATCCCGTCGCCTGTAGACTGGGAACCCCTCTTTATTAACAGTAGTTCTTTCTGTAAACGTCTTTGGAAATAGTTTTGAACACTTCCCATTTTCCATACACGGTGATTTCATATTGACAACACCACAAGGACCATGAATCATCATGTCTTTAACAACTTCATATAGCTCTGGATCCTCAGATTTGTCAGGAATTTCTGCTGAAATTATCTGGTCAATATGGTCGGTAGTAGTAATTTTAGAACTGGGGTGCATGAATAACAATATGTGAGCATGCGGCAAGCCACGTTTCTGAAACTCAACAGTATACATTGCTGCATAAAAAATACAAATTAATCCAATTAAGTAGTTTAAAAAAATCCAATTAAGTAATACAATAATTCGAATATATTATAATTTATTTTTTTAAAAAAAAACTTACATGCCACCGTTTTTCCAAGTATCTCATTGTCGGTTAGAGATATCATAAGAGAGTCCAACTTCATCTTGAATACTCGAGAAATTATTTCTGGTCTATCATCTGTATTCAAATCCCGCTGTGCCAGATACCTTGTGATTTCCGGCCATTTCGGATTGCAAGTAAAGGTGATGAACAGAGAAGGGAAACCGAAGTGTTTGCAAATGGCCATTGCATCTAGATAGTTATTCTTCATGTATCTTGGCGAACCAGTGAAAGAAGCAGGCAAGTAGAATCGAGCACCTTGATCATTCATATCAACTTTCCCTTCGTTTTGTGCCTGTTTAATCGAGTCATAGGTGTCAGACCTCAAACATTTTTGGTTCAGCTTCAAATAACATAGCCGATTTGTCTCAATAGTGGTGAATGCATCAACCAAAAACTGTTGAAATAATCTCCTTGAGTGCAAAAGAGTCTGACACTCGCCATCCCTCTCAAATAAACGATAGGCAAACCACTGTCTCATACTTATATCCTTTCGCTTTAGTTTTTCTGTTTGAGGAGAATCCCTTTTTTGTATTCCGAGTCTGAATCCATCTTCTCCATAGGTAAATATAAGAGGGTACTGAAGTGCAAGATAAGAAGGATGTATCTCACTAATTCTTTTCAACCATCCCGTTTGCTTCTCTTCTAAAACAATGTCACGCCTGTCCATCTCTAAATTGAAGTCCCCAGGAATGAGAGCAGCAACTTCTGACGCAGTTGGAGTATCATAAGTCCGTCCATCTTTCTCACGATTACTCACAATCCTCATATGAAACTTTTCACTGGGTTCCATGGTCAATCTTTCACGTGCCTGTCGAAACTGATGCACATAGGGATTAACATCGTCAAGAACTTTGATAATATCCTCAATAATCTTTTTTCGCAAGTCAGACTTTTTTCTTTTATCCGCTTCCGAGTTATACTTGCTGAAAAAAGTAAACATCATTGTATCATTATACACGTAAGGATCAGATAAATATTATCAAATAGCTGGAGGTTATTGTATATACCTCATAACCGAGTCTCTATTATCAACCTCGGAATCAATGTCGACGATGTATAGCTGAGAAAACTTAGCCAGATCTCCCAAATTTGGTTTCATACTGCCCATCAAATGGTAGTTTTCGCCATGCAATGTAAAAGTTTTTGGACCATGACCATTAGGAATCGAGCGATCCACTTTGCCACCGAGAGAAGTAAATGAAAACAGCATGTTTAATGCTCTTAGGTTTTTCTGGTAGTATCGACTTTTCTCATCTTTCCCATAGAGCAACTGTTTAATAACTAATGGACTCTCTCTCAACAAAGGCAGCTTGACTTGTCCTTGTCCACAACATAGTGAGAAAATAGGTTTCTTCTTTGTGTTTGTCTTCCGGTCTAGACGTTCACCATACCACATTTTGGCCTTACAGTATTCACATTTGAAAGTTGGATTTCCCTCATCGAGATATGCTGTTTCAAACACAGGAACGTTTGAGCGTTGGGTATACAATGATATGAAGAAAAAAATAATCATAAAAATAATTGATTTGTATGTGTAAATTACCAATAGTTTGTAGGGTTGCAGTTAATGTGGATCTAATTTTACTTGACCTTCTTTTGGCATCACGGGTTTTTAGTATTGTAACAACACGCTGAAAGTCAAACTCCTCAAATCCTACGTCCTTGAATAGATATTCTGAATGAGATGAGAGATCAGAATATGCACCACTATCTTCACTGCTTAGATCATATTCCTGATTATAATGTACTTCTGCTACATCTGCATTGTTTTCCAGTTAGATTTACAAAGCTATAAAATTATAAAATTTGATCGTTAGTATTTCGATATACAAAAAAATATACCTTCATTGGAATTTAGATCATCTGTTCCAAATAATCTCTTAGGCTCAACATAGATACATCGAAAACTGGACCTTTGTTCATTTCTTTTGAGAGTTGAACGCTGGATGTCTTGTAGACATTTTTCTGAATCCAAAAAAGCAACATTATAAAAATATGTAACAGAATAAATATTTTTATAGTATTGATTTATGCGTGAAATAAATAAAGAATAATTATTTTCTCTTACTTCTGCAGTAGCCCATACTGGTGGAAGCAACATATGGAGTTTGTGAAAGTTTGCCAAAAGTGGAAGAAGATATAGGTGGCGTAAGAACCCCTGGTGAGACAACTCTACCACTTTGAGGTTTCTTGGTGAGATCCTTCGATATCCTGCCAAAAATTAACTTTAAAGGTATGGACTGATTGGTTGGTGTTGTCTTGAAATCTGAGTAAGGAGACTTATCAATATCCTTGGTGTGATATTTAGTCCTTAGATTGTCTAAATGTCTCTTCTGTGGTGGCAAGAAATTGGCATTGCTAGTTTGAATCGGTACTTGAGCTGAAAAGTTAGTTACACATGTTAATTTACTTTAAGAAGTATTAAGGGTTTAGTTATGATCAAATATTTCTGAATTCTGATAATCGAACAAATGCTAATTAGTGAGTCTACTGCACCTTGTCTACTGCTGCTTGTTTGGTTTACTGGTGTTTGCCTAATTAAACTCTTAAGCCTCCTAAGTCCTATAACTGAAAAGGAAACATCCGAAGTTAGTATATGTTTAATAATCAATTAGTACATAACAGAAACTCATATAAACTCACAACCTTCATCTCTTCTTCTTCTGTTCTGAATAGTTGGATGAATATCTACTCTTGGTTCATTGTCTGCAATTACGCCAAACTGAACTTAAGACACTGTCACAATAATTTTCTAAAACAGAACATGGTTTCTAAATATGTGTAATCTTCCTCAACTCCATACAGGTACATAATTATTATGCGAGATGTATAACTACAACGATAATAAACTATATAATTACCATTCACTCGAGGTATGTTTGTGACATCTTCAAACACCACCCTTTCTCTCCTATTAGTTTTTCTATTCCTATTCAGTAAATTGTCGTTCTCATCTCTATCTGGTCCACGTTTTCTTGTATTCATTTGTTGACTCGAGGATAAGATCCTTGTGTCGTCTTTCTTTTGATTATCAATGGACGATTGACCTGAAACAATAAAAGTCACACAAAACCGATCCATTATACTATGTATCCATTGATTATCTGCAAGTAGACCAAAACTGAACTTATAAACATGGAAAAAATTGCAGGTACACATTTAGTATGCGAGATATATAGCGAGAAAGCCAATATGAGTACAATTACCATTCAGTCGAGGTATGTTTGTGACATCTTCCAACACCAATCCTGATATCCTAATATCTTTGTGACTCCTATTCAGCAAATTATCGTTCTCATCATTAGTTGTTCTACGTTTTCTTGTATGAAATGGTTGATCAGATGATAGGATCCCTGTGTGGTCTTTCTCCGGATTATCCATGAATGATTGATCTGAAAAAATTCACGTTCTGGAAAACCCTTATTTAGAGTATATTATAAAGTATATTTTCTTCGATTTTGTTAACATATGTTAAGATTTTGTTTGTTTATTTTATTAAATATTAGACGCTTTATAAAACCAAAATAAACTTTTCAAAAAATCCATATATGGCCGCGCAAAAAGATTTACACAATCAATATATCAAAAAGATCTACAAAATAATTGTAGTGATTTTTGTTTATATATTGTTTGAAATGGAATGGTAGTACTAAAATGATATTTTGTTTATTTTACTTCTCCATTTTAACCTTAGTATTGCCGGTTATCATTTATATAAACAGAGGGCTCTGTTTTAATATTTGGTCTTAATTTATATATGTTAATCAATTATGATATTTCAAACTGAAAATATAGTAACAGAGGTAACAAAAAAATCCATAATTATTAGGAAATAAATCCAAAGAATATTGTTTAAAAAGCAGCTACCATGACAAATTAAAACCTCCTAAAACAAATGCGTTAGCAAACGCTTATTAAAAAAAATGAAGAAAACTAATAGATAGGTAGAACTAATATAGAGCATATTTAGTTCTTCTTTCGGCCTAGTTCCTCAGTGCTCATCTTCTCAATCTTGATACTTTTGACAGGACGGGACTTTGAAGTAGAGGTGTTATCCTGAATGTCAACAATGTCATCCACTGATCGCTTAGGAGTTGTCATCCGGCTAGAACTCTCATCACTGTAAGTCAACAGAGACACCTAGAATGTCGAAAAATATAAGTATACACAACCCAAATCATATTTCATGAGTATGTCGATAGAACTTAACAATTAGATTTCTATAAATTAACCATTGATATTCCATATAAAATACCTCTGAAGCTGAATTCACTGCAGTTTCCTTTCCAGTAATTGTATCAGATTGAGAATCAACCATGAGTGTGTTGTATACTGACCATACTTTAAGGACTTTAAAAGACTCAGTTCCTTTTTCGGTTGTAACACCAAACTTGTAGGTCTTCCCAACAATATCAGTAACGCAATCAGGCAACAACTCAGGATCTTCAACCTAGTAAAAATAACGAAAAAATTTAGACTGAAAGACTTACACTAAACATATCGAATGCCTTAATTTTTCAAATTACCTCATTCAAAGAACCGTTCAAAATTTTTTCAGCTTGTACTCCTATAACTGGCCATGCAATCCAATCAAGAAGTATAAATTTTGCTTCAGCTGAATCATCTTTAACAATCAGATGGAGCTTAAACCTAATATGAAAATCAGACAAAATATGAAATTAGATATATAAATACAATAATAAATGATCATTGGTTAATAACAGTAGGCTAAATTACCTTGGTGTAACATTAAGGACATTCTTATTGCATTTCTCACACCAAAACAAAGGCTGGGTAATGATGTCAGCGTCTATATCATCCTCAAGTCTTTTATAAGTCCTGGTTTGACACAAATCACATCCAAAATAATACCATGCATAGTTGGTATCTATAGCATTGATGGTAGCAACAACTTTGCACTTATCAACCTGTTAAAAATATATTTAGTCACATAATATTAATATAAAGTTTTACATAAAAATAACAGATTTAGATAAAGTAATATGTCCACCTGTTTGCAACTCAGTAGCTCAGATAAGGATTTATCTTCATAAGCTTTCCAACTTGATTGTATCTGGCCAGTTCCAGTGCTGATTTGCGCAACAATCTCTTTGCCCTCTTCACTTGTGTCAACAATACTCATAGAATTATCATTAAATTTGAACCTACATCTCGTATGAATATAAATAATAGTTAGTCTATAAATAAAGAATCTTCTTACTATAGCATATAAACAATCGACATCAAAAAGTAATTAAATTCATACACTTCTTTTAGTTGCTCTGCTTCCTTTATGTTAGGATTGAACATCAGTTGTGAACAATCAAAACCATTTGTGATTTGTAGATTACCTAAAAAGAGAAGTTATAGTCATTAATAGTTATAAGGTGAACAATGTAACAATATTAAATATACCTCTAAAGGCCCCTATTTTTGCAAAGCGAATGAGACACACAACAACTCCAAACTCTGCCTCATCTCTGTGAGATTCCATAGCTTCAGCAAACTTTCCCCACAAACAACATGGTATGCGTTCATCACTTCAAAAAAAATATCAAACGTAAATATTGATCTCATAAATGTGTACTTAAACGTAAATAGTCAACCTGATATCTCTTAGTTGGAATTCTATTTTTTTTTTCTCCTTCCCACCACATTGGAGAGTTTGAATCTCTCCAACTTCAATAGCTTGTCCAAGAATATCTAGTAAAAAAAGTTAAACATATTAATTTATATAAGATCTATTCAATAGGATCGAAATCTATATAATTTAAAATTACCAATTAATATATCATTATCCATCGTTCCACTCATAACAGAATCAAATGTGGCCAAAGAAAGATAAATGTCATCGTTTTTGAACTGGGAGGGTTTAATAACCGTCTGATTGATGAAAGTGATCTTGTACATGTGCTGCGTTGGTCTGTAATGTTTGCCTGCTGCACTCACTTGAAAGTTGTAAAGTGTTTTCCATTCACCAACTTTGCATTGTTCTCCCAATGATTTCAGATAGTTTTTCTTACATGTTGCATGAATCTTGCACCCCTGAGATAATTATAAAAATATGATTAGTATGTATCCAGTTGTTTTCGATGTATTAGAGATAATCAAAAACTTAATACCTTCTTGTCTGAAAAGACAATCTCCAAACTCTCACCAAAGTTGGTATTGGATGGTTTCCAGGTGTGGAGA
The DNA here is from genome assembly GCF_000801105.2 of Raphanus sativus. Classification (NCBI taxonomy): domain Eukaryota; kingdom Viridiplantae; phylum Streptophyta; class Magnoliopsida; order Brassicales; family Brassicaceae; genus Raphanus; species Raphanus sativus. The sequence goes on along the minus strand of NC_079519.1, from coordinate 27,615,415 downwards.
ACTTTGGCTTCAATAAACCAAGAAGTCTTCCATGGACGAATCTCATCAAGGTAGACCAGCTTTTGCTTTGAATTCATGTTTGAATAATTGCTATTAATCGCAGAGTGATGCATCTGATTGCACGGTTTGACATGCTATATATATACTAATAGGTCAGGTATATTTTTACGCAGAGAATATCCATTAATTTAGTAAAATCATTTAGTTTTAATCACGTTGAATTCTGTTTAGAGAATATATGCAGTTATTTGCGGTGTTCCGATTTGTTTGTTTTTATACTTTGGTTGAAGATAACCAATCTAAACGAATATTATTTGTTATATCCGCAGAATATTCTTATTATATTTTGGTATTGACTCATAAACTTGATTATATAATTCGGAACTAATCTTTATTTGAATTTATTATACATATATATACGTATACTAACAGTTTCTTAAAAAACTGTTCGAATGTAATATCTATACTGTTTAGAAAATATATATTTTCAGATACTCCACGTATAAACTACTGTTGTGTGTTTTATATATGATAAATTCATCTATGTAATTTAAAGGTATAAATTCATCTATTATCTCTACATGAAACTGCAATAACAGTATACCGATGTTGTTCTCTTTTACAGTTTTGATATGGCGGAAATATATTTATATATATGAGGAAAAAAGAGAGATGCCTGATGATTGACAATACACAGGAAACATAAGGTATGAAACGACATTCAATCTTTAGTATTAGAAATAGATTAGGAATGGAACTGATTATGGTTAGTTAGGTGATGTGAATATGCACGGTTTATTGGTGTTTGCTGAATTAGATTTTATTTCATAAGCATAATAGTATTAATAACATATTTTGAATAAATCAATCTTTATTTAAAATTAAAAAATCCTGATAAAACATGAAGCTATAAAAGTAATGCTAAAAACCAAATAAAAAAACAACCAAATACCATAAGAAAAAGAAAAAACACCTAAACAAATAAAACAGATTGCGATTAAAATCAACCACTTTTACTCTCTTCAACCTCGCAAATGTGAATTGTGCACTGCTTCTTCTTTGAATTGATTGACTCCTTATGGAGATACTTAGCTTTTTTCCATATAGCATCACTCAGAGTCCAAACTTTCATGGCATTAAAAACTCCATCTTCAGAATTTTTTTCTTTTCCATCAAATGAAATACCAAATCCATAACTTTTACCAACAATTTCCACTAACTGAGGTGGTAACATGTTTTGATTTTCAACCTGGAAAAAGTAGAAAATAACATATTAACATATAGTAAACAATACTTTGCAAAGTATAATAAGTAAAGGATTATAATTAATATATCACCTCATCCAATAAAACATTCACCAATTTTGAAGCAGAAGTTTTCAGAATGTATTTTGCAAGTGAGTCTGCCAGTGTGAATTTAGACTCGCCTGTCTGATCCTGCACAAGCAGATCTAAGTTGTACCTGAATATAAAAGTAAATATAATAAAGATATATTAGAATAAATTTTCGCAAAAAAATAATTTTTATGCTAATTTATATGGAAAATAATTCACCTCGCTGAGACCTTTGTAACATTTCGGTGGCAAAACTCACACCACCAGCTTTGACCACCGTTATCATCAAATGATATCATGTTTTTGAAAACCTTATTGTGGCATACCACACAAGCAACAAAATACCATCCACTGACAGTATCAATAGCATAAACAGCACAAATCACTCTGCAATTTTCACCCTGTAAAAAACAATAAATTAGTATAAAATAATGATCATTTTAGCTCATCTTTAATAAAGATACTTGCGATCTATATAGTGTTTCTGTATATGCGTATATACTTTTATTTTGGTTTCACTAATAGAACTAAACCTTATCAAAGTGTTTCATCTCCTGGATAGTTAAGAATGGATATTGGGACCATCTCTTTTGCTTTTCCTGGTTCAGGATCTCGTCATTAGGAATTTGACAGATACCAAGAGAGTTATCAACATCATTAAACCTAAAAGAAAAAAACACAAAATCAGACATTGTAATACATAAGAATAATAAGTATTAATAGTGAGAGGCAATTTACTTTTGTTTAAGTAATTGTGCTTCCTTGATATATGGGTTTATGAACACCAATGAAGAATCAAATGCATTTAATAAGTACAACTCTCCTGATACACAAACATTAAATGATTTAGGATTATAACAGAATGATAACCTTCAATATCACACAAAAGTAAAGGTGAAAATATTATACAATACTCCGATACCTTTGTAGATGCCTGTTCTAGCGAATCTTATCAGGCAAATATCTCCAATGGTTGGTTGTTTGACATTTTGGGACAAAATCTCAGCATATTTTCCAGTAAGGCAGCATTTAAGTCGCTGATCACTGATAGAACATATAAACAAAACAAATTAAAAAACAACAATAACATGTTTAATTCATGCGTAAATAAAACATACCTAATATCTCTTAGTGTAAACTCCACTTTCTTAATTTCTGTTCGAGAAACCTGAGCAATTTGAAGACCACCAAAGTCCAAGACTTCACCAATCACATCTGTTATGCAAATAATGTCATTTATATCAAACTCTTAATATATATACACTAATGAAAACATAACATAAAGAAAAAGAGATTACCAATAAGAACAGATGTGTCACGCGGTCCATTGATAATGTTGGTAAAATCCTGGAGCTCGAGAAACATGTTGTGGCAAATGATATCACAATCCGTTATTTTAGTTTGCTGCAGGAAAACCATTTTGTAAACATGTTTCGTGTGTCGGTAAAGACCAGTTGCTGAAACTAACTGGAAGTTAGTAATAACTTTCCATTCTCCAACAACACACTGTCCCTCGAATAGATGCAGTAAAGTTTGATTGCAAATGGCCTTGATTTTGTGACCCTAATAAATGGAAAGATTAATGGTTAAATTACATATATTAAGCATAAAATTAAATGGTAAATATTGATGCTTCATACCCTTTCGTCTGCTAAAACCATCTCAAGAGTCGCACCAGTTTGGTGATTGAACGATGTCCACTTATGAATTACTTTCACTCTAACACTCCATGCAGATTTGAAAGGCTTAACATCAGATAAATGACTGAGTTTGATCATGGAATCCATAAGAATGTATAGCGATAGAAAGACTGAGGATTTAGTATGTATTTAACTTGCGTTTTGATCGTCTTATATATACTGGTAATCAGTTATAAACAAAAAAAAAATAAAGTAGGTGATAATTAAGAATATTCCACGGATCTACACATTATTGTTACAACAGTATATTTTTATTGTTGTTCGATGTGTTAAGTTGTTAAATGTAGATAGGATAGAATAATGTAGCTGTGATTTGAAAATGGATTTGGAACGGTACGAAAGATTTGTTGATTGCGTTTGTTGCTTTAAATTTATCATCAGTGTATTTTTAAAAATAAGAAGGCACAATGATTTGAATATAGTCTCTTGTTTATTTGGATTTGTATTTAGGGTGAAACAATGAAGAAAACAATGCTGAAGAAAACAATGAAGAAAACTTTAGTTCACAAATTGTATTAACTATATAAGACGTTTTTTTAAAGGTGTACGAATGTTTATATTGCTGATATGAACTGATAAACTGAATATAAAAGATCAAATGTTTTGGTTCATGTATTGTTTAATGAATAGAAGATAAAGATTTATATTAAATAGAACCGATAGGAATTGTAACAACAGAATCTTTTTTTCCGAATAAAACATCCGATTTGTTCAGTAAAATAAAGCATTAAATAAAAACATAGCTTTAAAATAACTGAATGGCACAAAATGGTAAATATGGTGGAAACAGAAGGTGACCTCAAAAAAAGGCCTTCTGTTTTAATAGTATTGATAAACGATTTAGAGGTCGTTCTCTGTCTTTCATCTGTGTCACTAAAAATATATAAGCATCTCCAATCCATTGATATTCTAACTCTGTATACTACTATAATATAGTAAAACTAACTCAAACTTCTATTTCTTTCTCTAATATTGAAATTGTTTTCCCCTTCTATATTTAAAAATACCATTCCACTTTATAGAGGTATAATATTTACAAAATTGTCTCTTAGCATATTTTTATTTACATAATTTCTAAAGAATTCTCTACTTTAGATAGTATTAAAAATTTATGAAAATCATATCAAGGTTGAAACAAATGGGATTTTCAACTTTTATCAAATAAAACTAGGTGATAACCCGCGCCCTGCGCGGAGTGAGTAAATTTAAAAAGATTATTATTATGAATTAATAGATATTATAAAGATATATTGCATTGATAAAATGATACATATTTTAAAATTAAAATTTAGATAAAACTGCGCATTTCACTAACAAATCAATCATGGTTTCTTTTTTTAAGTTGTTTGTATTTTAGTTTAATTGTCCTATAAGTAATGGAAGACAAACAATAAGAACCATAAGAATGATCAAAAACTAATATAAAATCAATTACGAAGTAAAGATAAAACAAAACATAAGCAATCAATTAATAAAATCTTTCAGAATAAAAATTCTCAAACAAAATAAATTAAAATCGATAAAAACATCTGCAGTGAATAGTGACTTCAGAACTTTCCATTTGCAATCCTATTAGGATCATAAAAAGTGACAAAGCAGCGAAAGTAAACACATTATTTAAGTGAATCTGTGAAATAAACGCATTACCTCATTCCGAAAGCATCGATTCCTAGAATCATTGGGATCAAAGACAATTTTGGAAAAACCATTAATGTTAATAACATTCTTCAATCGACTTTTCTAGAATATAAAATAATATTACCAAAAGTAACAGATAATATCATCTACAAAATATATATACGTTCCTAAAAAATTACAATATATTACCTGCTCTTCAATAAATTTTCCAAAACTGTAAAACACAAAATACAATGTCTCCATCTGTAGAATTCCATAAATCATGGAATACATGAACAAGTGTGTTATTCTAAAAGCAACACACTTAATGACGACATTACTGTAATATAAAAAAATATTTCAGACCATACGCGGAGTGAATGATTAAAAGAGATTATTACTTTTAACCCAAACATATTATAAAAAAAAGTTTTAGTCATAAATATTAAATATAATGATAGCTGTCGAGATTATGTAGGTATATATATTGTAAGCTTATTTGTTTTTTTTTTTTTTGAAAAAAAAATCTTATGTGATTGTTAGATGTAGATGAAGTACAATTTATGGAAAATAAAGTAAAATAAGAGTATGCAAAAACTTAGATAAATTTATTATGAATTTAAGATAGAATAAATTATTACTTTTAACATAAATATATTATAAAGCAAAAAGTTTTAGTCACAAATATTAGATATAATGATATATATAGCTGTCAAAATTGTGTAGGTACATATATTGTAAGCTTTTTTTTTTTGAAAAAAAGCTTGTGTTATTGGTTAAGTGTAAATGAAGTATAATTTATGGAAAAAATAAAATAAGAGTATGCGAAGACTTATATAGATTTACTATGAATTTAAGATAAAACAATACATAGGCAATAAAATTACTGTTTTCATAATAATAATAATAATAATATTAAAAGAAACGTAGGTAATAGAAAAAGTAAAATACGAAAGAAACAAACTATAAGGAAACAAAAAAAATGATAAACTACAAATGATGTGAAAAAATTCTTCAGAACTCCTACTTTGTAATCCTATAGAGAGAAATAAAAAAGAATCAGATTACGAAACTAAACACACTTATTTACCAAATTCACAAAACGAAATGATCTATTTCTTTCCGAAAACATAGATTTTTGGAATATTATTGGGTTCAAAAATGATTTTAGAAAACCCATCAATGTTAGTCAAGTTCTACAATCGATCTTATCATGATAAAAAAAACAATGTCAGCAAGACAACATATTTATATACATACAAAACCGGTTTATGGTTAATGTGATATCTTAGCAAATCACCAACATTTTTAAAAAATATTATGTAATTAAGAATAAATTATTTTCTCTCAATGCATATCACTTGAATGAAATTCATTCAACGCCGATACATTTGGTAACATAATCTAATTTCCTTTTTACTATCACCAAAATTAAACGGAATTTAGTTGGCTGTTTTGAAAAAAATAGAATCATAAAGATATAATTTCATTTAAAATTGATACCGAGATTATTGCTATGTCTTCAAGTAATTATTCTAAAATCACGTATTGTTATTTTAGGAAACTAAGATTGTGATTATTTTTAGTAAATGTTAATCAAGTTCTTCAATCGACTTTATCATGATAAAAAACAATGTCAGCAAGACAACATATTTATATAAATTAAAAAATTGGTTTAGGGTTAATGTGATATCTTAGTAAATCACCATTATTTTTTAAAATATTATGTAATTAATAATAAATTATTTGTTCTCCAATTCATATCACTTGAATGCTTTTTGTGTTGTAAACATATTGCAAATATTAGTTATACAAAAAAAATCCACTCATAAAGATTTAATTTCATTTAAAATTGATACCAAAATTATTTCTATGCCTTCAAGTAATCATTCTAAAATCACGTTTTTTTTATTTTAGGAAACTAAGATTGAGATTATTTTTAGTAAATCATACAATCATGACTCAATCAATAATCATTTTTGACTCCTAAAATAAATTTATGCATTTATCAACGTACGAAAAAATAAAATAAAAATTGCATTAAGAACTATAGTATTTGACATATAAAAATTACAGTTTTGACACAACAAAATCGACATACAAAGGGGATCATCAAATAGGAAGAAGAAAGCAACTATAGTATTTGCATTAAGAACTCGAATTTAAAATATCAATCATTGCCATCAATCGATTTTGTTGTATAAATTGATATTTCATCTTTGTATGTATAAATTGAATGTTAAATGCACAGTTAAATATAGAATGTACATGGGATTTGGCACTAATTGACCCTGAGATTGATTTTAAAAAGATCATAATCTCGGAAACTAACCGATTTATAACAGAAGATCGAGAAATCAGAGGAACAATACCATTAATATATTCCATTAATTTTCTGAAACTTAAATATCATTAATTGTCATTAATTCGACCGTGGGGCATCTAGGAAGATTAAGGTTTATAATTTTCTGTTTTTGAACAAATTATTATGTCAATTTAATTATAGGTTAAAATATACCAATGGCACAATATGTAATAACTCTAAAAGGCTAAGGTTTGTTTTAAAATAAGAGTGAGAGTGATTGTGAGGCTGCCACATAGGAAATGGCACTCATGTAAATCACACATCAAGTGAAGGTTATTTATTTTAAGTGTTCCTAAAATAATATATAGGGGATGTATTATTTGCAAAATAGAAAAACTATATCAAAAATATTTCTTTTAAAGAAAAAATAGAAAAATATATTAGAGATAATCGTATCTCTATTATAGAATTCCATTATTTTCGAAGAAGACCTAGTGGAATACATAGAAGATGATCTAATAATCACATGAATACCATGTCAAAGAGGTATAACATGAACTCATGAAGGAAGAAATGAATACCATTTTTTTTTATAAAAAAAGAAAGAAACGAATACCATTACTTGGATCCCAATCCTATGCTTTCTTTATATTTCCGTTTACAACTGTATGTAACTTTTTTTTTGGCAGCGTATGTAACTTTTTCCAATCGGAATATATGTTATATTCCTTAATTTTGAGTACTTGGTCAAAACTTTATCATCTCGTTATGACTAGTCGATAACAGTGTCTCATTATTTCAAGTATTGAGGATTGGTCAGCTACCCCGTGTCTTTCAAATCTTTTTCCCCAATATAAGTTTATATCATTCAGAACGCATTTTTTTTTTTAAAAAGGGTGCTTGCTTCTACATATTCAACGAAACTATCCATCATCCATATTATATAACGCACAAACCTATATACACAGACAGAGAAACACGCAGATAAATAATTACTAATGACGACTGATCGGTTCATTGTTGAGGTTGAGAAGGGAAAAGAAGGCGTCGATGGAGGAAGTCCGTCGGTCGGTTCGGTTTACCGGAGTATCTACGCCAAAGACGGTTTTCCTGAACCGGCCGATGATCTCCTCAGTTGCTGGGATATTTTCCGGTTAGATATCTTTATTCTCTAGCTAGCTCGTGGGACAAACTATCTATCAAAGTCCCACCTGTTTGGCTTCACTGATATATTCATTTTTCCTGACTTTCTTGGTTGTTACATTATTTCATCTTAATGTTATACTATAAGTTTGAAGTTTTTCTGGTGAAATTTGTGTGGGTATAAAAATCAATTTCTGAGTTCTTGGTGATGGTATTTTTTTCCTGTGTTTGTTTTCTTTTTCTGTGAACAGTTCCTTGTGTGCCTCTGTTCATTGATATTAATAACAACAAAGAATACTTTTTTCTGAAGCTGTTGCCTTGTGCCTCTGGTATTTACAACAACACAAAAAAACTATACGAATGCTCGTTGTTAATTTATGTTTTGGTTTCAGCTTATCTGCAGAGAAATCTCCAGATAATCCCATGCTTGGCCGTAGAGAAATTGCTGATGGAAAAGTAAGAAATCAGCATTTAATTATCCAACTTTTAATCAGAATAATTATTTCAAACAACTCGTGTTCTGTTCTAACAGGCTGGTAAATATGTATGGCAAACTTACAAAGAAGTATATGATATAGTGATCAAGCTTGGAAACTCTATCCGGACTATTGGAGTTGGAAAAGTAATTCCACAACATTTTTGACTTTCAGTTAAAAAAAAAACATTTTTGACTTATGTAACTTATATACAAGTAAATGCATCTACCTAGAGTTTCTCAATTATCTTAACTTTATTGCTTTTATGGTCCGCAGGGAGAGAAATGTGGTATTTATGGCGCCAACAGCCCTGAATGGATTATAAGCATGGAGGTAATACGAGAGTAACATATCATATTGATTGAGCTTTAATATATAGTTGTGGTTACCAGAAACTATGTTTATGAATGCCCTTTTACAAAAAAAAAACTATGTTTATGAACAGTAATAAATCTAGTTTCTTGGAAATGTTTTACGAATGTCGCCACTTAAACCCAATGTTTTATTATATATACGATTTTAGGCTTGCAACGCTCATGGACTCTACTGTGTACCTCTGTATGACACTCTTGGTACGTACATAAATTTGTTGGATCTTTTCCCATTACAAGCAATGTCATGTGAATGTAAAAAACTTTTGGATCACTTAAGCTGAAACTTTGTTCATGTGTTAGGTGCTGGAGCAATAGAATTCATCATTTGTCATGCTGAGGTTTCGCTTGCTTTTTCTGAGGAGAAAAAGATTTCTGAGGTAACTTGTTATTGTTCAATGATTTGATTAGGTTATAAGATCATGCAAGTTCTTCATTAGCTAAATAAAACATTTTTGTCTTTGTGGGTTCCTCTTTTCGATGTTCCAGTTATTGAAGACAGCTCCAAATTCAACTACATATTTGAAGAGTAAGTTCTTCTTGTGTTTTGACTATGTGATGAAAAGTCCAATGAATGAAAAAAGCCTAATTTTTTTTTTGGAACAGATATTGTGAGCTTTGGGGAGGTTTCAAATGTGCAGAGAGTAGAAGCTGAGAGGCACGGGTTATCGATATACTCATGGGACCAATTTTTGAAGCTAGTAAGAGAATCCACATATATATATGTCATTTTATAATTCTACCTTTATATAAACAATATTTGGGTTTGTGAAATGTTTTATGTTACTTGCAGGGTGAAGGTAAACATTTTGAGTTACCGGAGAAAAAAAGAAGCGATATTTGCACCATAATGTATACAAGTGGCACAACTGGTGATCCTAAAGGAGTCTTGCTCACAAATGAGAGCATTATTTATCTACTTGAAGGTGTTAAAAAGTTGCTTAAAACTATCAATGAAGAGGTAACTTACTGTTATATAAAATAAAATAAAAAACTTACCTTTGTATATATCATCCTATTCTTCAATATATATATATAATGGTTTATTATAATAAATTCTTTGTTTTTTTTTGTAAACTTATAATAAATTCTTTGTTTCATGCGAAAATGTTACAGTTAACCAGTAAAGATGTTTACCTCTCATATCTACCTCTGGCTCATATCTTCGATCGCGTGATTGAGGAATTGTTTATATATGAAGCAGCCTCCATAGGATTTTGGAGAGGGGTAAATTATAGAATTGTTTCTTTTGATTACAGAATCTGTTTCATAATGGACTTATTTATATATCCATAATCTGTTTTCTTCAGGATGTTAAGATTTTAGTTGAAGACATTGCTGCTTTGAAACCGACTATTTTCTGCGCTGTTCCTCGTGTGCTAGAGAGGATATACAACGGTAAATACTTTGCTAGGCTAGTTTTACAAAAACTTGAGAAACATTGTTCTTAACAGTTCTTCTCTGTTTATGTTAATTCTCAGGTCTTCAGCAGAAACTTTCTGATGGTGGTTTCTTAAAGAAGACCTTATTTAACTTCGCCTTCAACCAGTAAGTATTATCATTTTCAGATACAATGTTTTATGATATTAATCTCTGTTTTTGAAACCCTTTGATGTTTTTTTTTCAGCAAACATAGTAACATGGTGAAAGGAAAGCCTCATGAACAAGCAGCTCCACTCTTTGACAAAATTGTATTTAAAAAGGTTGAATTAAAATGATATGTATTCTCTTGATCTTGAACTTTTTGATTGTTAGAATAAAACCAAATCTTGAACATTTAAATTCTTTCAGGTAAAAGAAGGTTTAGGAGGAAGAGTGCGTCTAATACTCTCAGGAGCAGCTCCTCTTGCAGCTCACATCGAATCTTTCCTTCGAGTTGTCGCATGTGCTCATGTTCTTCAAGGATACGGTATGAACAAGAATGTTAAAAAACAAATCCAAATCTTAGTCTTAATATAATGAAATATTATGCAGGTCTAACGGAGAGTTGTGGTGGGACATTTGTGTCGATACCAAATGAGCTTCAAATGCTTGGAACGGTTGGTCCACCGGTTCCAAACGTTGACATAAGGCTCGAGTCAGTTCCAGAGATGGGTTACGACGCTCTTGCTAGCAAGCCACGTGGAGAGATTTGCATAAGAGGAAAGACTTTGTTCTCTGGATATTACAAACGTGAGGATCTCACTCAAGAAGTCTTCATTGATGGATGGCTTCACACTGGTGATGTCGGTGAGTGGCAACCTGATGGAGCCATGAAAATCATCGACAGAAAGAAGAACATCTTTAAACTCTCACAAGGAGAATACGTTGCGGTTGAGAACTTGGAGAACATTTACAGCCACGTAGCCGCCATTGAATCGGTAATAGTCCATCCGGTTAATGTTTTTTGTAATTGGTTTTTGTAGAAACTGATCTGTTAATATATTTTTGCAGATATGGGTATATGGAAACAGCTATGAGTCTTACTTAGTGGCGGTGGTATGTCCAAGCAAGATACAGATCGAACATTGGGCTAAAGAACACAACGTTTCAGGAGACTTTGAGACTATCTGTCAAAACCAAAAGACCAAAGAGTTTATCCTTGGAGAGTTCAATAGAGTAGCCAAAGACAAAAAGGTTTGTAATTTATTCATGAGTCTTCTTAATTCTTGTTTGTTTTCTTATAACAATCTTTTAACTATGAATGTGGGGTTTTTTTAATCAAAATTATTTACAGCTGAAGGGATTTGAGCTGATAAAAGGTGTTCACTTGGACACAGTTCCATTCGACATGGAAAGAGATCTCATCACACCTTCTTACAAGAAGAAAAGGCCTCAGCTTCTCAAGTACTATCAGGTAAATCTTTCATTTTCATTTTTCACATAAACAACACATTCAGGCTACATAATGAAACTTTACAGATATCTCTCTAAGCTTGATGATGATGTTTCCGGCATTGATGGATTGAATTGTCTTAACCTCTGTTCTTGTTTACGCAGAAAGAGATTGATGAAATGTATAACAAGGCAAACAAGTGAAGCTTTTATACTACTATGGAGCCAGTGTGAAAAGGAATTTGTTGGGCAAGTCTCCGGTTATATATTTCTATTTGTTATATGTCTTGTGTTGTGTTACAAACTTATGCTTGTATCCTAAGAACAAAAAATATAACATAAGGCTGTTTTGTGCTTGTAAACAAAGATGTATCTTTATATAATTATGTGCATTTGTATTTTATGTTGTGATAAAATTCTCTGTCTTTTTTAGTAGATTTACTTATTAGTAAAATAGATTAATTATATTTATATCTAACTACTACATTTAGTAAGTTAATTTCTTGTAGAAAATAAACACACTTGAGGAAAAAAGTTCCAAGTGATGTCAATTTTTCAAAACAATTATTCTCTTTTTTGTGGGTTTCATATTAGTTTATATCAATAAATTTCAAATTTATCTATTTATGGAAAACAAACAAAACATGTCATAAGATGAGAAATGAAATACATTTGAATTGAGGAAAAATCCAGAGTAACTAACCACTAAATTTCAAAATCTTGGGTAGATAAAAGAAAAATACAATTTCACAACTGATAACCAAATCACATTTCATTAAGGACTGTTGTTGAGTTTTACAACTTGATCACCTAGAAAGATAAAATCACAAAAGGACAAAGGCATACACATGTTTTTTTTTTGAGGTACAAGGAATGAAAAACAATCCTTGCAAAATCTCACACGACCCTTTTTCTAAGAGAAAGGAAGATCTCACAAAACAGCATCCTTCTTTCTATCTTCCTCTCTCTCGCTATGTATATATAAATTTTAAAAAGCATGAACTTGGAGTAGAAAGAGGATGAGCACTTTCACTCTTCTTCTAAATTTTCTGAAGAGTCATTCACTCTCTTCACACCTTTCTTTCACCTTTCTTCAACCCTTCTATATTCACCCGAAAAAAGCAAAATGAAAATAAAAAAAGACCAAACCTTCAAACCTTCTTGACGAAACAGAGTGAAAAACCAACACTTTCTTCTTCTCACGACCTATACACACTGTGATTCCTTTTGAAGTAGTTGTTGTCTGGTCAAGCCAAAGTGTAGCTTGAAACCGCGACGTTTGCGGGAGATGTAGAGTGAATGTAGACGAACTCTAGGGACTTTCCGGATTGCAATGAGTGCATCCAGGAAGGTAAACCGAACGAGTTTCCTGATCTAGAGAGTCCCCAGATTGGTCCGTAGAGATTCTTGATCGAAAGGTTGAGACTTTTCAGAGGTCTAGGTGATTTGTTAATCACAGTTGTTGAGTATCTGTAGTAAGTCCTTCCCTTTGACACCCACGAACCTGTCATCTTCTGAACTATAGCCACTGGACCAGATGCTACACAAGTTATCAACACACAGTCGTCAAGTCTCTGTTCAACAGACACACTCATAGTTTCAGATATATACAAAAGCACACAAGAGCATACCTCGGACCGGGGAAGTCACTCTCGGTTTACGAATAGGCATTGGTCTTCGAACAACAACAGGAGCTGGAACCACTGCACGGAGATAACAAAAGCAAACAACTTTGAGTTCCAAACCTCTTCCTATGAGGAATGTATTGAATCTAAAAGAAACAAACCTGGAAGAAGCTGGCTATAACCAGAATGACCACTGCTGAGACGAGCAAGAACACCAAGAAGTGGTGCATTGTTGTAAGTAGCGGGCTCAGTCTGCTCGTAGTTGTCTCTCCTGTCAGCGAAATTGTCGTAAGCATCAGGACCGCCGACAATAGCACCAGTGAGGAGGTTGGGATCACTGCCTTTGCGGCTGAACCATGTGGCGTAACCACCACGGCAGGTGACAAAAGAGCGGTCAACCTTGTAAGAGACGATGGAGGAGCCACGGTGGTGGACTCTCTGAGGGAAATTGTTACCGTAACCAACCATATAGCTAGTAGCTCTCGGGTTATCTCCAAGAATGTAATCAACCTGTGATTTAGCAAAGGAAAGAAGCTCCGAAGGAGCCACGTTGCCAGCAGAGCATCTCAAGTAGCTTCGAGAGGAAGTTAGGTAATCAGAGTAAACGGTGGTCAGGAAAGAAGCGCTGGTGACGAACTGCATGTTGTTCCAACGCTGTCGGAAGATCAAACCACCAGGAGTCTTCTGAATGTTTCTGGAGCCTTTACCCAACAAGGAACACATAAAGAAATCAGCTTTCTGTTGAAACTTCTGAAACACAGGCGTGTGACGTCCTGCTTTCCCTTGCATCAAGAACTGTCCCCACCACAAAAAAAAGGAACTAAACCGGTTTAGAATCAAACCAAAGATTATTTAAACCAGTTTTTTCTTTAAATTGGTTTTGTAGTAAGTAGTAACCTTGGCGACAAGGGTTTGAACGCCAGCGTACTTAACGTCCCAACCAAACTCGGTCATGGACCAACCAGTACCACCCATGGAGTCACCGTTACGACCCAAGTAGTCCAAGTAGAACTGGTTGTTGGATGCTTGGTATAGCCATGCAGCTGCCCAGAGTAACTCGTCCTGAAATTAATTTAAGGGTTAATTAATTATCAGAGATTAAAACAAAACAGCAAAGACCATTAATGTCAAGTGGAATCTTACATTGTAACCACTGACGGATCCGTAGTATTTACGAGCGACGGTGATGCTGCTGTCGTATTTTCCTCTGTATTTGTCCGCGAAATCAAACAACTGTAAATACAAAATAATTAGAAATAAAAACTAAATTAGGATGGCAAAAACCGTAATAAAACATACAAAACAAGGTTATTTTAGGGATTTTATTGGTGGGAGTGGTGTTTGTTGAAGTATAAATGTGAAATTAGTAAAGGTCGTTTACACCGGTATGGGGCACCGACAGCCCAAGGCACGTGCGAAGGGGATTTTTAGAAAACAAAAGAAAAATAGAATCTTGAGATTAAACGGCTGAGATTTATAGGTCACAACCCACAAAACCCGTGAAGGCAAAAAGAACGACGACGTTTCTTTGCGGGGTCCACTTACGTAGTATATTTAGTTTTTATAGTAAGCTTACTGTGTTCAGATTAACTCTACACTTAAAAGAGTGAGAATATCAAATTTGTTAAACTCCTCGTGATTGGTTACTGATATTAGTTATAGCAAAATCTCAGAATATTTCCTTTTCAAGCATTTATATATTTATTGCAATCAGAATGAATAAAAACAAATTAAATTTTCAGGTTTGTCATTTTCATCGTTAATGACGCTGCTGATATAACGCTTAACATGCGCTGAAAATGACTTTTTAAGTGAATTTCTACTGATGTGCAATAATAGCGTGTCTGCTGCAACTTCCCAACGTAACTGCCGGTAAATTAACATCACTACACTTCATGCTAAATGCGCACCTTAGAAAAAGTTAAAAATGCGCCGAAGAATAATAAAAAAAAACTAACTAACCTGAAAAGCGTGAGTGAGTAGAAGCCTAGAGTAAGCAGGGTTAGATCGGCGGAAGACTATTGAAGCTGCGGCCATCGCAGCTGCTGTTTCTCCCGCTAGATCCGACCCGGGATTACTCGGATCTATCCGGTAAGCTTTCCTGTCCGTCGTCATTTCTTCCGGTCTCTGCCAACAGTAATGGTCGGTGTTGCCGTCTCCAACCTAAAATTAATAATCATAATTAATTACGAAATTAAAACTTCATTATTTTAGAAATCTTATAAATTAAATACTACTAATAAATACCTCGCCGTAAAGGACGTTGGGCTCAGGATGGGCTTTGATGAAGTAATCAGTGCCCCACTTAATGGCATCTATGGAGTGGCCTAGCTCGCCGTTGGCCGCTAACTGATTGCCGTATTCAATGACGCTCCACGCCATCATCGTCACCGTGAAAGCCATAGGAAGTCCGAATTTCACATTATCTCCGGCGTCGTAGTAACCTCCGACCAGATTCACCTGAATTAAAACAAACCAAACAACAAGATTTCAGTCAAAACCGAATGAAACAGGAACAATGTCGGAAACACTGTTAACCAAGAGAGAAATGAGACATACGCCGCTGGATTTGCCGTCGTTGAGACCGGAGTGAGAGCGCCAAGTGACTCTTTGGCTACTAGGGAGGACACCAGATCTCTGAGCTTCGAAAAAGAGAAGACTCTTGGAAAGAGCTTGGCCGTAATCATGACCGGAGAAAGCTACTGGAAAACAGAGAAGCAGTAACAGAGCAGTCACGGATGCAAATTTCTCCATAATAACTTAACCAACGAGAGAAGAGAAATGCCTGCGAGACTATAACAGCTGAAAAGCGCTGAATAATAAGGCAGACAAGAGATGTAGAAATGGAAGATGAAGAGGGAGTGTGAGGACGAAGGGAGGAGCTGAAGTGTTGTATATATGGAAGGAAAATGGAGGAAGCAGGAAGGTACCAATAGACAGAAATATATTGACAGTTAGCATTCATTATTTATTTACGTACCTTCTTTAATTAATTACACCGTGCTTTTATTATTACTTTATTAAGTTCAATTACTGTCATTTTTAGCTCTGTTTGTGTTGTCGGTCGAAATGCAAAACAATAGTAATTCATTTGTAAACTAATCTGAAGGAAATTTGTGTCGTCTTCTTCTGCATTAATCAGAAATTAATTGCAAAACAATAATTCATTTTTTTGTTAACATCAAATGCTTCTTTTATGACTCAGAGTAATTACAAAGAAAATATATTATTTTACTCTTTTCTTTTTTTGCAAAAGAACAAGTTAGTATAAGAAAAGAAAGTACAAAAAAAAAAGAAATGAAAAGAACAGAGTCATGTGAGTGTGTTCTCATTATATCTTTAGGCCTCTTTTCACATAGGGCGGCGTGGTGGTTAATGAATGTGTTTACATTTACCTCAAGTACTACTACAAACTAAACTAGTTTTGCTTTTTGCAAAGATTTCGTTTGATATTATTATCAAGGCGTTATAGGCAAACAATAGGCAGACAGGTGGACGAAATATTAGTATTATTTTGAGTTTATTATATTATCATTATTTTAAATTAATATCTTTATTTTGTATGGTTTTGTTTATTAAAATAAAATTGAAAGGTAAAATAATTTTCCAACATTAGTTGATAAAGTATTTTTAGAAGATTTATATTAGTTAATAATAGTAACAGATTTTAGATATCAAAATTATTGATTGACAATGGTTGAATTTTAAAAATGTATTTATTAAGAATTATACGAAATTGTTTAATTACTCGTATTGAGAAAAAAGGAAGTAGTATTTAATTACTAGTATACGTATTCACAAGAAGAAGAAAAAAAGACAAGAAGGAAATGGGGTCAAAACCGGACAAGCCTCCTTGTCAGATGGCTTTATTCCCAACCGCAATCAACGGTCTCCCGCCGAATATCTATATTTATAGTTTTACCATTTTTCTTTTTCTTCATAATTCACTTCATCACAAATGTTCTCTCTTTTATTTTTATTTTATATTGTAAATGCTTTTCTCTTATAAATCAGATTTCTCGAGGTTTTTGCTTTTTTCTTTTCACCGTAAATCATCTAATCTTTTTGTTCATTCAATCCCAGTTTAAATTTTATATCATAGAAATAAATCTAATAGTGTTTGTAATAGTGTGTTTTTAAATGTTCTCTATGGTATCTGCATTGTTTTAGGGTATTCATCCAATTAACTCTTTTTTATTTTTGTCAACAATCTAATAGTGTGTTTTTAAAATAATTTGCTAACAATATTTTTAATCACTTACGGTGATTTGGAAAGTAAACTGACATGTAACCACTACCAGAAGTCAAAGAGGAAAAAGCTCCGGTTTGACCGACTGTCGCCGGTTGAGTCACGGTCACGGCAACGTTCCACTTATCTGTACTTCTCAACCAATAAAAAACTTGTAACAGTAAGTTAATATACTATACATACTTTTACATGATGGGTAAAATAAAATAAACTCTACGTGCCCCTTGTATGTGGCAAGATCTTAGTCGATTGTCATGTTGTTTGATAGACTTTCAACAATCAACGGTCAAAACCGCAAAACAAAAGCCATTGCGTTGTTCTTTTGTGTGACAAAAGTCATTGCCTCGTTTTAAACTCTTATTTATAGTATTTTTAGAAATAGTCAGTATTAAATAAGATTTTAATGATTTAAAACCCCGATCATTTTTAAATGGATGGAAAATCTCAACTAAAACTTTATACAGTATTTAAACTTTCAACTATTATATTATTAATGTCATTAATCCTCCGTTAACTAAGTCATCTTTTAATCATAATGGAACATTTAGGGCTAAGATGAATTTTTGGAGCCGTATGTGATATTTAGATTGTAATGTGACCTTTGAGACAGAGACTGAAGGATTGTAATATAAATAGGAATACTAGGATTGATAGGCCTTTTAAGTTGTATGAAATCTCCGGAATGTAAGGTTTTTTTGGGTCGATGGCATTTTGGATCCGTATAAATTCTTTCAAATTTAAGATAGCTTATGGGGTCGGTGGTTTTTGGAGATGTTTGTGACTTTAGTTCATAAAGAGATTTCTTGAATTAAAAATGCTAAATAGCTAATTGATATAAACATGATTATGGAACATAGTTAAATAGTAAAATGTAAACCGATGGATAGATTACTAATATAATATATATAGTGTAATTGAATTGTTGGAACTAGTAATAGTCACATCTCACATGTGATGCATGAAATAATTATTTGATCGAATCAGAACACGAAACTATAGAGACTTTCGAACATTTGAATGTTCTTTGACTTTTTGGGTTAGATTATATCAATAAACAGGATTAAATCTACTGAATATTATAACATATTGGTCTCAGCTTTTTATTTTTCTTTTTAATATTTCAACTCACATCAAAACCATTTTTTTCTTTAACAAATAATTTTAAAAAGCGTTTTTGTAAAAAAAATGGATTTTTTTGCTACGTAAGGAAAAAAACAAAAAAAGTTAAAATATACAAAAAAAAATAGTGACCCAAAAGAATTCTTAATCGGTTCGACCTAAAAGAATCCCAAGACTAGAATGACTCCTAAATGGTCCAAATCCGAAAGACTTCCTAAATCTCAAATTCATTGGAACCTTGATTGCAAAAAATTTTTATCGGACGTCCGCTTTTCGCTTCGAAATCAGAATCAAAATTGAAACTTTGTGAAAGTTTATAGAATCTCGCTTTAAAACGTTTCTAAAATATTCTCTTTAAAAATACGTCGGAAACTTACAATTCTATTTTGGAATCACACTTATATTAAAAAAATACAATGTCATAAACCAATAAAAATATAAAATCTATAAAATCTAGTTTTTAATTTATATAAAATCTTTTATTGTTTTAAGAGAATTTTAAATTTAAAATAACTAAATCATATTGGTTGGTGAATATATAAATTCATCCTTTAAAGCGAATCTAAGATAAACTCTTTTGGCACCTGCCAGAACGGAGAGAGAGTGAAACACGGTATGATGATTTCTTTTTGTTTCTTATGGAAAGGTTAGAAAGGAGAGAAGAAAGAGATTCTCACTTGTTATTTACCTATTCTTCAAATAATCTATTTATATATATATATATATTAATCTAACTTGTGTTTTAATTTAAATTATTTTAGAATTTTAGATTAATATTTTAAAACCTCGTACTTTATAAATAAATTGGACTTTTAGAACGTTTTGGTTGGCAAAGATTGTTCATTTAAAAAGATTGTTCATTTAAAAAAAAAAAAAAAAAAAAAAAAAAAAAAGAAAAGATTGTTCATTTAAATAGTTGTTTAATATTCTAAGTTATATGTTGTCAAAAAAAAGTTACTATAGTTTTGAATGTTATAATTGCACCGGTTAATTGTAACAAAAATATCTATGTATAGTTATATACTTATATATTTTATTATTATAAAAACTACACTGCAATTATTATAAAGTTATTCTGCATGTTACTATTAAGATCTTATGTTTACATTAGGTCACTAAACATTTCATTTTTTTTCACAAATTCCTTTACTTTATTGTAAACTATTTTCCATCATAAATTTTTTTTCATTTTCCATCATAAATTTTTTTTCCCATCATAATTCATTAATGTAAAAGATCATGAACTTCTGATTACGATATTGTATCCATATAAAGTCATTTTCTGATACATGATATTCATATAACGAAATAGCTTTATGAGAAGTTAGAACAATAATATACTAACTAGAATTTGACCCGCGCTTCGAAAGCGCGGATATTATTTTTCATTTTTATGAAATATATTATTTTGTAATTATTAAATATATTTATATTAGTAAAACATTTTTTATAATAAATTCGATACATAGAATGTCTCTGGTGAACTATGTATTTCTTTGACTTTGTTTTATTTCTTCTTCAATCAACATGTTTATTTAGCTTGTTGTTAAAATAAATGATAATAGATTTTGATCTAGGTGCGCGGATGCATATTTTAAAAAATATGATGATATTTGTTTTTATGTAATTATTAGGATTTGGCAAGGAACATAACCGATACCGATCCAAAAATATAGTACCAAATCTGAACATAAATTGATCAAATATTTAAATTATTCAAAATTTTTTATTTAAAAAACCGAATCTAATCCGAACCGAAGGATTCGAATACCTGAATTTATCTAAATAGATTTATATACTTATATATATATTAATTATTTTTAGATTTAACGTATATAAAACATCAAAAATGATACTTTTAAACTTGTTTAAAATACTTAAAATATATATAGATAGTCAAAAATAAATATCTGAAATAATTAAAGTATACTCAAATCACCAAAAATACTTAAAATAATTATTGATTTTGTATTCATAATTTTAAATCAACCCAATTGTTATGTTAAACTTAGGTATTCTGACATATGTTATTTAAATTTAAATTTATAGGTATTATATTATTTTATATAAAGATTTTGAGAAATTTAAAATATATAGTGATTTAAACTTTAAAAATAATTTAAATGGGTTATCCAAACCCGAACCAAACATGTAAAGATCCGAATCAAATTCAAACAAAAATTTAGAAACATCCTAATAGGACTGAAATCTTTGACCTCGAAAACCGATCAGAACCAAACCCGTATGGATACCCAAAAACCCATCCTTAGTCATTATTATATATCGTATATTTTCATCATATAGTTGATCGTATTTTATATGTACCATCATATAAGTAATTATATAATTAATAATATTTTTAAGTATCATTATATAGATAATTATATATATTATATTTTTAAAACTTAATATGAAATATAAAAACTATAATTTGAGTTGGTATTTCAAATCGGGATTTGTATTATATTTTTCTTATATATATTGACAATATTTTTTTATAGTAGACTTAATAACTTAAGTCCATTACTTTTTTTGTTTAATAATACTATTTTTGTTTTCAAACAAAATTAATTTTTTTTTAAAAGACTACAATCCATATTTTCAAACATTTTAATTCTTTTTAATATTCCTATCATTGTATCCAAACATCTCCATTTTGTACTACAACTTTAATAATATAGATAGTCATTCGAATCGAATATAACATTTCATAAGTTAGGGAAGTGGGAACTTAATTGAGACTTGTATGCACCGTCTTTTTTTGCCAACTTAAATGGTCTTGAAAAAAGAAGCTGAAAATAGATAAATAGGTAAAACGTGAAAGTAATAAAAGCATACTATGAAATAACGACATTTTAAATTTAATTTATATATACTCCATGTAAGTAAGTTACATAGCATTTGATCAATTTTATTACTACTTTATTTGGTTTGACACATGAAATCAAAAGTCATGTTGCGGAGTGGGAAATATTTATTAATTATAAGACTATTAATCAATAAAACAAAATATATATTTAAGGGTCTTAAATATGCAAACATTTGCGTAGGATTAGAGTTCATTTTTAAAATACTGAACAAGAACCACATGAAAAAATTAGATTTTGAAATTATCTGCGTCGTTTAGCGGATGTGTGGTAGTGGTCCTTGTAGTTATGAATTCAATTATGCGCAAATCTAGCCATTGTTTCATCCAATGGCAAAAATATAAAATTAGCAATCGTGATTATAGTTTGTTCGTTTATAGATTGATTTTTTGTCCTGTAAACGAGTCCCTAAGGTTAGATCAATCTCTCAACCCTTGACTCTTTTAAATACAACGGTTATGTGTTCTTTGTTTTCACATATTCAAATGTCTTAAATCTTGCAAAATATAATAAATATGTATAACTCAGCGAAGAGATTAGCAATAATACATATATAAACACGTATATAATAGTAGGAAAACGTAATTTAAATAGTAAATATTTGATAAATATGACAAAGTTAAGAGATTATATATTTTTCCTTTTGATTTTTATTTATTTTATTTTTCTTACACATTATTAAATATCAAAATTGTACATTCATATATGCATTATCATATTCTAATTAAAATAAAATACTTACTTCTTAAATCCATTAAAAATAATAAACGCAAACGTGAATTGTACGATCATTCCTTTTTTGTCAGCGTATCTCGTTCCTTATATGTGTGTTTTTATTTAATTTTAAATGCAAAAATTTTCTTCAAAAAAATCTTCAATTTTAATGTAAATGCAAATTTAACTAGAAAACCAGCAAAACAACCAAAACCTTTTAAGTGTATAATTTGATAGGGTGAAAATAAATCTAAGGTCTCCACAAAACACTAAAACAGCATCTCTAAATATATTTATTTGGTTTATAAAATAATTTATTTCCCTTTTAACTTTTAATTGATTGTATTGTGAAAATTATAACAATAGCATGAGGTCCCCAGCTATATAAGCATATAATCCGCATGCAAATGCCAAATGATCAGATAAAATAAATAATAAGATTAGGATATAATATTAGGGGAATATCTGTAGGATCTTTGATTTTATTGATTTTATTGATTTTAGTATCTTCACCAGCATTCGTGTCTTTCGCATATTCGATTTCAGATATCCGTATAAATATTGTATTATCCGCGATTATCCAGATCTGGATCCGCAAAAAAAAAATATTTTTAAAATTCTTTTCTAATTCTTTTTTTAAATACTAATATAATAAAATAATATAGAAACTAAATAATTACAAAAAATTATAAAATATATATAATATTATAAAAATAAAGTGTACTATTATAAGACTGAATTTTATGTATAAAATTTAAATATAATATTATTAAAAAATTATGTATAAATATATAAACTATAATTATTGATAAAATTTAAAATTTAATATACTTAAAAATATGGATCCGGCTATCCATAGTTACAAATCAAGATATCCGGATTCGGATTTGACATTTTACTATCCGTATTTGGATAAACACTTTAAATATCATATCTTCGAAGTGGATCCGGATCGGATCTTATATCAAATCCGGATTCTAGATAATAAGTCCAGCCCTATGATACAATGACCATTTTTAGCGATTACTTTCGTTTAAAAAGAGTAGATGTAAAAGGCAAAAAAATGTTAGAAAATATTTACTAGGTGAGAAGATAGTCCAGTGAACTGGATGAAGAAGTCGACAGAACCCTAAAGAACACGGCCACCTTCATCCCATCTGCTGATCCGGCGGTTGGAGGTCTTCGGTGCTTTCAGGAGTGGGTCCACTTGATTTTCTTCTAAGTCTGTATGATGGTAATTTCGACATCACGACTTGGTGTTTTGAACGGCTACAAATCTGAGTTTAAGAAGCGATTCAGGTTGGTTTTTCTGTTGAATCTCGTGTGAACTAGATCAGAAGGAGTTTAGATGGATGTAGGGTTCGTCAGCTTCATTGTGGTGGTCATGAGATTTTCTGTCGGGCTTTGATTTCGGTGAAGTTCAGTGGTTATGCTCGGTCTGAAGCATCTCATGTTGGTGGGTGCACCAAAGATGCCTAAGTTATGCTATTGTCTTGGTCTTTAGTCCTAGATTATTTATGTTTGGTTGGTGTTTTTTGATCTGAGGCTTGAGAGGTTATTTGATCTCTTCTTCATTTTCTAGTTTTGTTTGAAATGCCTTTTTAATTTCGAAACTGTTTTCTGATACGTGGTGTAGAACTAAACTGGCTTTGATGTGAGTTATATTTCTTCCATCGAATTTGGTGAGGCTGTTTTCCGCTGAGTCTTTGTTGGTTGTGCGGTTGCGGCTCTCATCTCTTTATCTCTTACTTGTGTGACCAAAGGTTATCTCAGAATTGGTATATGTTTTAGCGTCGGATTGTGAATTAAATTCTTTAGCTTTCTCGATTTTGTTGGTCTTGAGGTTGTGGTGATTGGTGGATTCTTAGTGATTGCGGTTAGGTCATCCTGACTATGGTACTTGGTGCTGTCAATTGGTCTTTGTGGCGTCATATATTCTATCGGATCTGTTTTCGGTAAGGTTTGATGCTCGACCTTTAAGTTTCAAGTCGTAATTTTATGTGTGAGGCTTCGGTGAGGCGATATTGTGCCGATTATTGGTGTTTAACCAATGGATTTCTCCGGATTTCTTGGTAGATAACTGTAGAACTTTACCTCAATCGTATGTTTTGTCGGTTGTTGGAAATTTATTGTCTCGTGGCTTCCATTAGTTGGAACTTGTTCTTGATTGGTGGATGCTCGTGGTTCTTTGTTAGAATTTAGAATATGTGTGTGGATCTTCTTGTTTAGTTTGGCTTCCCTTGCCTTTTTGCTTCTTTTTTTATTTTAAGTTAACCTGATGCAAAAAGTCTTTGCTATTCCGTTTCTTATCTTATGTTATATTAGTTGCTTAGTACATTATTTGGCTCTGGGAGTAGAGTTTATCTCGCCGGCTGTTGGCTCTGGAAAGGTGGTGTACCTTTGCCGACTTAGATATGTATCATTGATTGTATGTTAACTGTTTTATAAAGAGAATGTGTGATGTTAGTTAGTTAATGAATTGTTGTCTTTTTTATAGTTATCTAATCCAATTTTCCTTATTAATCTTTGGATGACAAAAAAGATGAGAGGATTCTCCATGCGTAACCAATAACTACCGCGCAAGGACTTTTGAGGCCCACAAAAGTTCACACTTGCGAAGCAAAAGACATGTGTCCCTACAAAGATCGCTTACGATTTTGATGTTGTGTATGAATGAACATTGTCATCGAACCCTACTAATACTATTTTCCCCTAACCAAATTAATTTTGAAATAACAATTGAAATACACTTTATCAGCAAGATATGCACGTCCCACTTAGTTCTACAATTTGAATACTTTTTTTTTTTGATAACTCTGGTATCTGGGCAGCAACATTCCCAACTATCCTCCGAAGAGGGTCCAGTGCCCCAACGGAAAGGATGTTAAATCCGTTGTGGCCAATGTTCGAATCCGGGTGGCGGACAGTACAGCTATACCTCCTTTACCACTAAGCTACGAGCACTTGGTTCAATTTGAATACTTTGGTTATTTTGGTAGTTCAAAAAAAAAAAAATTGGGGGGGTTTGGGGTTTACGCTTTATAGGTATAATTTAACGTCTACTATATATATCTATTTATTATTCTACAAATCTGTGATAGTGTGTCATCACATACTGTGGCAGACCGATTTTTATACCTAATTTTGTCCATATTACTGAATATTTCCGACTTTACTATAAATAAAGAAAGCTATATATACATGTCACTACAATTTACAAAGTAATATATGTCAAAACAATCCAAGAAAGAGGTTTGTGATTGCCGCAATTGTAGCATAGACTACGTACCATATCATATTCAAATGTCACTCACTTGTGTACTTTAGAAATACTTTTTGTGTTTAGTATTGCATTTTAGTAAATAATAATATTTCAATGGAATAAACGTATATGCACTAGTTGCGACTTGCGACTGAGAGCATACATCACGATAGATTATTATTAAAGCATCTCTAATCTATATGTTGCTTTAAAGTAGAATAGAAAATGGAATAATAAATATATATATATATATATATTCTATTTGTAAAATAATATTTTTTTATTTTTTATTTTTTTTATTTTTTTATTTATGAATCTATTTTCACTAGACTTTAGAATAAAATATAGATTGGAACGGAGATGATTTTACTGCCTATGTTGACAAGGAGCCAATCAGATAAACATCGATAGTTTTCTAATTCTTTACCTTTTGTTCTTTTCGACCTTAACCTTTTCCAAATTGTTAGTTGTTTAACAAATAATAAGCCGTATGGATATTGTTTTCTCCCACTTGCCATTTATTTCATACCAATTAAGATAGTCTTGTATACTATTCACACAAATAGTTTTCTTTGTCACGCATCAGATAGTAATATAGTATGCTTTTCCATTTTGGAAATCTCAGCTTTCTTATAATTTATAATAAAAACATAAATAGCAGTTTAGGTTGATTTTACAAAATATATATAGCTATCGGCAATTTCGTGGGATAAACATATTTTATAAAAAGTAAATATAATATAACATTTTAATGGTTTTTTCTATCATCACAAGAATTATCATAAATTGTCATAACAACCTTCTTCATTTCACTATTCTCCTATTTTTAATTATATCTGATCTGTATATGTTGATGTACAAAGTTGATAAACATATCATCTTTTTGTAGTGTATAGTTAATTTGTTTTAGTTATCCACTTTCATGTTTTAATGTTTTAAGAGCGGAACATGAAAGAGGACTGTAGTAACGGAAAGAGTTTATTTGTGAAATAACCAGAAAAAAATGATTGTCTTGTAATATATAAGAGGTGTTTTAACTTTTAACCAACGCCACTTGAAATTCAAAACTTTGAAATTTGATCGTGGACAAGAATAAAATTTTGCGAATAAATTTAAAATATGAGGAGAATGACATGCTGGTTTACACGATCTGTGTCAAGTGCCACAAAGTTTCCTTTTTATATATTGAGAACCAGAACTCAACAATCGCTACAACAAAACAACCTCCCACGTGCGTTTTCAAGACTTACGTTGACCTCGAATTTATGAACTCTCTCCTCCAGCTGAATCCGAGACTTCACAGCAAGCTCCATTTGTTCACAAGAACCGAGAATCAAATCAATTAACACAACCGGATTTTCGTATTTAGTTACTTATTAGAGAGGTAGAAGTCATATTCTATTGGGAAATGAGGTGAGATAACCAAACAAAAATCCATAATTCATTATCTAACCAAAATCACACATTTTTCTTTTTTTCTCTTCCTATCTTTTTCTACAAAACTAATTTCACTTTTTGTTTGGATATATCAAAAATAAACCATATTCTATTTCTTTTGATATATATATATATATAAGAAAAAACACTTTCTATATTTATTGTTTTTCCGTCATCTTATTGCTTACTATTTCTATTTTCTTTTGTTAGAAATATTTAATGGTAAAATCAGTCATTATAAAGATAATTGGTATGGAACGAATCGTATACGATTTCATTGATGCTTTAAAATTTTCAACAACTAGAATTTTTTTTCTATAATTAAGTTTGGTATTTGTGATAAAGACACCCACAAATGCTTTGGCCTAAAATTATGTCAAATCAGATCCAAAGTGTAGTAGGGACTACATAGATTACACAAAAATCAATGTCAAATCAGATCCAAAGGGTAGTAGGGACAACATAGATTACACAAAAATCAAATTGAATTTTTAGCTTGATGTAATTGTGTATCTCTCTCCATTTCAAAATGACCTATGTTTTATAAAAAGAATACTTTAAAAGATTAATTTATAATTTAAAATTGTAAAGTAAATTTCAATAAAATTAATTATGTTTATTAAATTTCTTGATTGGATTTTTTCAAATATTTTTAATATGCATAAAACTATAAAATATATTTTTTTATAAAAGAAGTATTTATTAATTAATGACGCAATGCACAATTAAAACCATCTCTAACTGTCTTTTATTTGAAGGAGAACACTAAAAAGAAGAAATCATTTTTTTGATGAAGCATCATTTTAACAAAAAAAAAGTTTCACTATTCGTTTTTGTATTTTTATTTATTTATAAATTTCTCTATTAATTTGTAATTTTTTTGTACATAAGAAGATTCAGTATTTGTGTCTTATTCTTTAACAAAATGATTAGTATTTACATAATAAAATTATAAAATAAATTTGTATTCTTTTAAGAACTAAATTTATGTATACAATAAATATATAGTTAAAATAAAATAAATTTGAGTTGATTTGTAAGTTTTTTAAATAATAACCATTATTAAAATTAATAGTAAGTATTGATGATAAAATACTTTTGAGAGGACAATAAAGAAAAATATTGGAACAAAATATAAACTTATATTGAGTTTATGAAATAAAAAGATGATGTAACCACTAGAGATACCCTAACTGTACACATTATTAGCTGCACTGATGTATAGCTAGTTTGGATTTGATGAATGTCGATTAACCCACTAATTAAATTTGATGATACGTTGACCTACAAAGTGTAATAAAGTGCGAAATAAATACATAGTAATAATATTGGATGCTAATTGCTTCCACTTTTTTGCACTCACGTAACAATAATAATGGTTTTTTTTTTGAATTTTCAGGAGGTGTTCTAGACGTGGACCTTAATCTCTTTTAAATCTGATCTAGTCTTCACTGATACAATTTTTGCCGTAAAACACTTTTTTCATAGTGGATCAAATCATGGAGCACAACAACACCAAAAATATAAAACCAAAGAAAATTAATAAAAAAAAATTAATTTTTTTTAATAAAAGTTAACCAGTATATAATTTATTTCAGGCCCCACCATTGCATACGCTCAAACCAGCTGAGTTATCATATTTGTGGATATTAATAATGTTACATGATCATATCATTCATATCATGGATCACCGATAATCTTCTTCTTTTTTATCAATGCTCTTGTCAATAATAGATAATTCATAGTGCCAATCATATGGTTACATTACTAGCTGGTTGTGATTTATTTGGCAGCATATATTAATTCCAGGCTCAATCAATCAATCGCTGGCGACATTTACTATTTCATCACATGATATTTTTTAGTTTATGCCGATAGTGAGGTTTTTAGTTTATCCGCATAATCGGTGTACATTAATCACTGCTTAGTAATAAGTCAAAATCCAATACGTCAAATTCAGGTTCAAACTCTACCGACCACACGGATATAAGCTATTGTTTTTTGGTTCATTTGAAACCGAGTTTAGTCCTTTTTAGTTTTTTTAAAAAAGTAATCAGTTTAAAAGCCACGAGACAATCATGCAACTATATATATTAACAAAAGTGCCGGGAAAAAATGAACATGGACAGGATTAAATTTGAAATGCACGTGGACGCGTAGGGTAAACAAAATGTGTCGGTCGGTTTAAATTCCGATAAATATTGACTTCGTTTGGATTTTACTGACCGACAACTATCCCGCGATCACCGATAACAAACTTGGAGAGTTCGATCGAAACCGTTCAATAAAAAAAAGGTACCACAACCGCGAGTTTCCATCGAACGTTCCATGTTCAGTGAGACAAGAAGGGACTCGTGTCTAGTTAAGAAGGCGAGACGTTTCTTCTCATGTGCACACGTGCAAGCTGACAGACGAAAGTGGTCCCCTACCACGTGAGCTTTGTGACGACTTCATTTGACAGAGCAACGTGGTGGTCTCCGGCGGCGTCTCACTTGACGTTAACGTTCACATTAACCCGTAAGGTTATTTTTTTTGTGTCTAAAAAACCGCATTTGGTTCGTTATGTTCAAAATATCGCCATTAAATATATGTGAGTTACATTTCAATTAAGTTTTTGGCTGTAATCTTCAGTTTCGTTTTTTTTTACCTAATAATTATGCGAATAATAATATTATATACATGCCCAAATGTAAAAGGCTTATTAAGCCTATAAACACGAAGCTCATCATACTCTACGATAAAGGCCCAAAAGTATAAAGAGAGCGTGTTTTGGTTTTGCACTTATACATGAAGAAAAAAAAAACATTCCACAAATTTTCTTACCAATTGGAGTCAAATTCTCCGGACATCTTGTACTAATGTATAGACTCCAAAGGAAACAAAAGAGAGAGAAAAGCAGAGGAAAGCTAATCTTTCCAACCTTCTTTACTGAGTCGTCTAGGAGCAAGTCCTCTAGAAGAAACACTCGGTGTGAGTGGTAACACCGGAGTGTTCGGCTGTTCTTCATCTCCATCGCCCCAATCATCTCCCCAGTTATTGTTCCATCCGTCATCACCACTTTCTTGATCCGATTTCGACACCAACGGGGCGGCCGCGGCGGTGCTAGAGACTGGCAGTTCCATGTTGTCGAGCCTCTGGTACTTGCTTTTGCCCTGCGACTTGCTCCTGTAAACGTGGTAGATCACCGGGATGATGACAAGGGAGAGAACGAGGAAGGATATCATGGCGATCACGATGAGTGTTCGGGAGCTGATGTTGAGGATCGAAGGGCGAGAAACAGCCACTGTACTGTCCTTTCCTGTATCATGTGATGATGCACCGGCCAAATCTTTTAAGTCAAGGCTGCAATGACCACCGTTACTGGAAGTGAGTACGATTGAGCTATCGTTGGAGCCTCCCTTCTTAATAGAGACTTTCACCTGCCAAAAAAAAAAAACAAAGATGTAAGCTTGACGCAATAGGTTTACAAGATTGAGTCTCCCTCCATGTAACCATTCAAATATGAAAGAGAAGGTAACCTTTGTGTCTTGGCTTTCAGGGAGCTGAACTTTATTGGTCTCTAAGCGGACAAAACTGGGAGCAGTTATAGTAAGAAGCAAAGCAGCTTTGGCTTTGTTCTTAATCAGGAGTGAGAGATGAGGCGCATCTGCATTCACAAGAATTGAGAGAGTAGAATAAAAGAAGATGCAAAGGAAAGGATAAAGACTGACCATCATCATCACCAGGGACACGGAGACAAGCGAGAAAGAGGTGTTGGTCATCAGAACACATATAAGATGGATCACAGTCTTCACCTTGTTTCTTCTTCCTTGAAGAGGAGGAGGAGTTGCTCGTAGTAGCAGCGCTGCTTTCACTTTCATCGCTTCCTCCTCCTCCTATACTCTTTTGACTCGTACTATCATCAACAATAGGCTGCTTGGTCTCAGATCCATCACTAGTAGCACCCAATTGATTGGTGGTGGTGGTGATGTTAGTAGAATGATCTCTACTCTTAGAAGAATCAGTAACAACAATCTGAGACACACTTGTATCTGTCAAATTGGATACAATTTGTGCCTCTCGCTCAACCTAATTTCATCAATCAATCAACCAATCAATCATCAACCTCAATCGATTTGCAATAACCTGAAGAATCTAGGGTTACCTTAGTACTACTAGTCCCCAAAAGCAAAGCTATACACAGAAGCAAAACGAAAGTATTCGCATCCATATCAATGCTCAAGATTCCATCTGGGATCCACAAAATTAAAGCTCTGTGTAAGTAAACATTTCATCTAAAGATATTAAAAAAGGAATCAACTCACAAAAATTTGATATCTGTATAATTTCTCCAGTATTCGCTCGTCGAATCGAATCGGAATGAAGCAGAGATTGGTTCGAGCTCGAAGAAGAAGAAGAAGTGAGAGTCGCACCAGAGACTATCTTTCTACTTTTAGTCGTTCCTCCAGCTAAGCTTAGTGTGCTTAAAAATTCTACACGGCACCGTTTTCTCTGTTTTAAATGAGGACCAGCAAATGCAACATTGGGCCGTTTGGGTTTAGAATCCAGGCTTCACTGTTAAGGCCTTATTCGATTGCCCATTAAAATCCCTCGCATGCATCTCTTCTTCATTAACATTAATGCACATCTTAACACAAGTATTCGTTTAAATCAACGGAATATATGCATGTTATATGATTTGTCAATCTGGTAAGCTGGTCCAACAAACTTAATTTATTAACTATATATGCTTAAGATGTCTTACTAAAATATACACTTATTCAAAAAATTCGCTGCATAGTTATCCTGTTTAACAATTAACACCACTCTTAATTAATCTGCTTCCATGCGACTATATATATATTCAGTAAATTTAGTTTTTCTTAAATATTATTCGACTGTGGAAAAGTGGGAAAATGGCCATTTCATATCCACATAACGCGATATGTTCAATTCATACTCGACTTATATGGACGTGCCAAAACATACCTGAACTTATATGGCTGTGCCAAAACATACCCAACTTATTTTTTTTTGGCAAAATCATATATCAGTCGCCACATCAGCTGCCATGTCATCTATTTTTACTCGCGTGGATGCAACGTCAGCTAATTTTGCTAACAAATATGCCATGTATATAATTTTTTTAAAAAACTAAATAATTTTGTTATGAAAATAAATTTTTAGAAAATATAATTTTTATTTTTTATTATTTAGTAAAATTAAAAAAAAAAATTAATTAAATTCTAATCTTATATAAAAGATTTCGATCATATCAAAAATCGTCCTTATAAGAGTTATATATGTATTTTAATGATTTAAATCCAATGCAAGTGTTGCAGACGTGTTATTCTTGATTAATCATAGTTATGTTAATCTAAAATTTTTAGTGTAAATAATATATCCATGATTAATAAAGCGTAAAATGAATCATGTTACGCTTTATTAATCATGGGTATGTTATTTATATTTAATCTAATTTTTTTAACTGTAAATAACATACCCATGATTAAAAAAGTGTAAAAATAAATTATGTTACGCTTTATTAATCAAGCGTAAAAATAAATCATGTTACGCTTTATTAATCATGGGTATATTATTTACATTTAAAAAATGTAGATTAACACAATCATGATTAATCAAGAGTAATACGTCTGCAATACTAGTGTTGGATTTGAATCATTATAATACATATATAACTCTTATAAGAACGATTTTTTGATAGGATCGAAATATTTACGAATATATCTCTTATATAAGATTAAAATTTAATTAATTAACTAATTTTTGTCAATTTTACTAAATAATAAAAAAATATAAATTTTAAATTTTCTTAAATTTATTTTATAACAAAATTATTTAGTTTTAAAAAATTGTACACATGGCATATCCGTCAACAAAATTTGCTGATGTTACATCCACGCGAACAAAAGTAGATGACATGTCAGCTGATGTGGCGACTGATGTATGATTTTGCCAAAAATTTATAAGTTGGGTATGTTTTGGCATGATCATATAACTTCATGTATGTTTTGGCACGACCATATAAGTCGGGTATGAATTGAACATATCGCGATATGTTGGGTATGAAATTGTTGTTTTCCCGTGGAAAAGTCGAATAATAATTGAGACGTAGACCGAGTGATTGTGGTCGAGTGGTAAGGAGACGGGATTGGGACGCTAACACGTTTCAAGTTCGATTTACATGTTGCGTGAAACTAAGTCACAATTATCTTGGTCATTTTACACGGATAGAGCCTATGCTTTAGGGCCAATTTGAATACCCAGAAAGAGGATCTATCCGTGGGCTGCACCTCTCTTTGGAGATTAGTCTGGGCTCTCCATGGGTCTAAGATACCCCCAGATTAATCAAAATAATAATAATTGAAACGTATAAAAACTAAGAGAAATACCTTATTATATCCCTAAAAAGTTGTCACAAATATAAATTTTAAAGACTAAAATGACCAAAATATTTCATTAAAAAGGTAAATACACATTTATACCCCTAAAGTTAAATAATCTATACCTTATGATTTAGTGTTAAGGATAGGATTTTGAGATTGAGATTTAAATTTTTATTTTACAAAATTTATTAAGTTTTTTGAAAATAAAAATTTGAAATTAGTTTCAAAAAAATATTTTTAAAATTCAAAAGGAAAATTCAAAAAAAAATATTTATAGAAAAGTTTGAATTTAAAAACATATAAATTGAATCTATAAAACTAAATTATTTTTTATTTTTTGTAAATTTTTAATTTATTTATTTGCATTTTCATATCTAAGATATAAAAAACCTTTACCTATTAAATAAAATATTTTGGTCCTTTTCATCTTTAAAGACTCTTTTTGTGATAGAAATTTGAAAATAGTACATTTAGGAGAATTGCCCAAAAACTAATCTAGTTGGCAATAAGAAAAAACCCTGAGCATCACTTCTTCTGTGCGACATAAAGAGTGGAGCAGGTCGTCCTCTCCCGATCTCCCTCCTCGGTGGGCCATATCTCTCAACCGCACCGGGTTGCACTTGCCTCGTTGTCTTTTAGCTTTGGTCTTCTCTTTTGTTTGTTTTATGGGTCGTGAAGTGCAAATATGGAGGTTACTGTGACTCTCCCTCACCACAACACGATCTAGCTTCACGTTTTGGATAAGTTTTCTCTCTTCTCCCTTGCGGTTTATCGACAATTGGTTGAGGTTTTACTGAGGAGTCAATGGTTATGGTAGCTAGGGTTTGGATTGTTAATTTTGTTTGTGCCTCATCCTTGTTTTCCGTTTCTTTGCTTGTGGGGTCTATCACGTTTTGATGGTGGTTCATGTTAAACTAGATGGATTTCACACTTAAAAACAATTGGTGATTAGTGGAGAGGCTCAACTACCTATGTGGGACACGTTGTGTCTAATACGCCCACTCGAGATGATGGCTCTCTGAGCGTCAATCTCGGAATGTTCGGGTAAGGATCGATGGCCGATTTTGGGCTGGATCGATAATGGATCGGGTTGGATTGTTCAGATCGGGCTCTGATACCATATTAAGATAGAAGAATTTCACACTTAAAACCAATTGGTGATTAGTAGATAGGCTCATCTATCTTATATATTACTAAGGATCTTGTCCAACTACCGATGTGGGACACTTTGTGTCTAATTATTCAAATTCAGTTTTCGTCTGGAGAGTTGGGTTATGTGGTAGGTCTGGTATGTTAGATCGAGGATCTGTTGATGGTGCAATGTCGTGCAGGGAACAAGACATGTGTTTTTGCTGACGTCGCTCGAGTTCTTTCTTCAACTCTTGTTTGATTGTTATTTGTTTGTTCTTCATAATATTTTTGGTGGTGTCACTATCACGATTTGTTCTCTTAGACGGGCTCATTTCAGAGCTTAATTTATGTGTTGGTGTTCCTCATCTCGCTTGGTTTCTTCGGATGGTCTTTAATCTGTGGTTGCTTCTCCGATTGGTTTTGGTTTTGTTTCCTGTCTGTTGGTTCCTTGATCCGTATGCAACAACGGTGAGTCGTCTCGTGGATCATGTGTTGTCTTTGGCTTCTTTTCGGTGATAAGGTTTGTTATGGAAACATTATATTGGTCTCTCTTAGTTCTGCAGTTAGCAGCTTGATCTTTTCTGTTATTCGATTTGGTTGTCAAGTTTGTCAGGTGTTCATCTTCGGTTCGTATGGTTGTCTCTATGTAAGCTTCTGGTGGTTATGGGTTTTTAGGCTACCTGTTTTCTTTAAAGTCTTGAACTTCTTTGAATTTTAGGGTTTTGGTTTGATTTATCCTTTGCTTTTGTACACCCTTGTTTGGGTTTTATATTGTCCCGTATTTATATTTTAGATTTTGGGGATATCATCTTTTTCCGCCAACTTATGTATTTCACCTTGTATTTCACGTTTGGATCAATATAATTTTAGACTGAAAAAAAATTGAGACGTATACAATACCAACATGAACCAGCTATACAACTAACACCAGCATGGGAAGAATATAAGAAAATTTAATACATAAAAAGTCTTAGTTCCACTTGGCGTCGGTGTTGGACTCACCACGTATCTCATCAACTTAGAAAGCCATCTTACCTTAATTATAGGGTAGTGTTGGTATAATGGGATAGAGTCCATATAATTAATTAGCAACCAAAACGAGATAACAGTCTTCTGAGAATACGAAAATAAAGCTCACGCGAAAGTCTAAAAACTTTATCAGCCAAGAAAAACAACCAATACGTTTCAATAATATGAGGAAATATATTAAAATAAATTTAATCGAAAAAGGTCAAACCGACCAGGTCCACGTCCAGCTCCATTCTATCTTAATTATTGAAGTTTTGATAGTTAATAAATTGTATTCTGTGGAGAAAAAAAAAAGACTAAGTCAGTTAAATTATTAGGTGATATAATCATATTATTTTCTTGCCAGTATTTTCTTTTTGAAAATACTTTTTTGAGTTTTAGAAAATTGAAACCAGAAGTTTAGTTATGGATCTACAAGTTTAGGACATATATAGCAAGAAAACACACAAAACGATGAATTATATAAGTCGGGCGGCCATTGTAACAGTTGCGCAGGGAATCCTTGAGGAGGATGAGTAAAATTACATAATGCCAAAACAAGACGTAGGAGTTAAACCTGGGTTGTTAGCGTTAGTAAAGGCTAGCAGTTTCCAGCAGACCAATATAATTTTCTTGCCCGTGTTGCTTTAGATTTTTTACTAGAGAATTACACTTGGAACTCTGGTTAGAATGGTCGTCACTGATTTTATAGATTTTTGTCATATATTAATTCTGAAACTCTTACGGCATCTTTGTGTCGATTTAGAGAGCCATACAGGGTTGAACAAAAAAAAGAGAGCCATACAGGTTGAATATTCATTTTATACCTGACATTATGTCCACCAATCTGTTATATTGAAATATTCATTTTAAGATTATTCATATTGAGCTAAATCTCATCAATAAGTGCTCACTTCACGCATATAATTATCTAAACATTACATTAAAAAAAAAAAGATTTCATGGTCATAGGGTACCTGAATTATTATTTTTTTTTGTCTTTTTAATTTTCTTAGCTGTATTTAATCATTGCCAATAAATAAAATTAAAATAAATGAAATAAGAAAAAGGAAGAAGACTGGTAGGTCAATAAAAGTATGGCCATACATCAATTCATATCTGCTTTATAAATATTGAGGTTCAACATTAGAGATAAGAGGGGACCTCATATATTATACGCACACGTAGAGAACATATATAGTAGCTAAGCATTATTATATGTTGGGGAGAATCCGTTTACTATTAGTTTTGTGGATGGTTCCGCACATTACTTAAAAGTTGGAAACAATATAATTAACGTCTTCAATTTTTAAAAAGAATTAACCTCTTTCAAAAAAAAAAGAAATATATAATTAACCTCGAAATTGATTTGTTAACCGCTTAATATATGGTAGGTTCGTCTAATATAAACTTATCAAAACTACAGTATGTTATTAAAAGAAAATTTTAACTCATCTTTATGTAATGATTATTTCTTTGCATGCACTTTAAAAAGTTTAGGTATATATCTCTTCATTTTATTACTTAATTTGTAACAAGCATTTGATAAACCATAAATCCATTCGTATCATGCAAAATATCAAATTGAAACTCACCATTCTCTAATGTATACAGTAATTAGTATAAGTATCTTCTCACAACTGATCATCGAACTATTGGTCTATTGCCGTTTAGTTGAATATAAAAAACAATGTTAACCCAAAAAAAACAAGAAACATGATTAAGAATTCGTGATAGAGATTTACGATTGAGGATTCCATGCAGAATTTATTTAAGTTGTTTGGATGAAGGTTTTCGTTTCGGTACTACACACGCAAATATATATACATAACCTATCCATATGTATATAATAATGTCTGGTCGTCTGCGCACTTGGAAACTAAAAAGTCCAAATGAATGATGATGGTCCACAACAGCCGTCAAAGAACCGATATTCGTCATAGTGTCTACGATCCGTTGAATAGTGTTCCATCTGCTTCTTAATGTTTAATCCATCAAATAAAATCGAAACTACATATATATGTATTTATAATTTATACGTGTCAAAGAAATATGCTTATAGGTATAGATGTACACACATGATATATGGTTTGGTCGGTAAATTAATCGAATATATAGATCTACTTAGGAGGATATCTAACTTTAATATTTTCAATTCCCTATAATTAAGTTTCAAAAGATATACGTCTAAACCTTGAAAAAGATAATCCTATGAGGTCCACAACGATTCACGTTGGTCTGTAATTGCATCTGTAAAGTTGTTTTTTAAGGAAAATGATGTTTACGTCATTATATTTTTGTAGATCAATGTCTAGGCGTGCATTTATCCACCCGAATTAGGACAACTACGGCATATAAACTCTTTTTTATTTGTAGAGTACCTTCAATTCTGCATATATATTCATAATTCGCTTTTTCAGCCTTCTAGAATTTCCGTACGATTTCATACGAACCTATGAGTTTTATAAGTTATAATACTCAGTATCGTGATTCATTCTAATTCCAAGCAATCTTGATTGCCTTTTATTTAATTAAATGTGCTGAGTATTGGTTCAATTATTTGAACCTCCTCAATAAGAAGAGACTACTAATAGACTACTACGTGTTCTATTTTTTTTTATTTGAAGATACTAGCTTATCTAGAAATGTCAAATAAGGAAGACAGTACTTGACAATGTTTTTCTTTTTTGAAACTCTTGACAATGTTTTTTTTTTTGCACATTTACTATTGGCAATGTCTTCTCTAACAATATAACTAATTAGTTGCAATTTTCAAGATATTTATTATACTCTCAACGTTAGTGAACGAACCACGTGAATGAAAACAAAAATGACTAGAATTAGGTGTAATTTAAAGCCATACCAACAACATGTTGTCAAATATCAATCAAAGGTCGAAGAATGGTATCACTGTGACGTCATTTCCCGACGAAATTACATAATTAACTGAAACAAGTGTAGTCGCCGTGATATATAGTGACGAGATGATCTGGAGAAAGCATCGTTTAATCTTTATGGGACCTCACAAGGAGACAAAGTTTGGTCACGTGTCGACTTCAAGAGCAGTGGACCACTGTTCTGTCGGCGTCGCCTTTCCAAGGCATACGCTAATAACGACAAAACACTACTTTTTCGGTGCTCGTAATGTCGGTTGTACCCCTGACCTTTCCCTTTATTTACTGGTTTATGGCATCGGTTTTTCGACTAAAACGTCGACGACAGAGTTACTTTCATACGGTAACTGTCACTTGATCCGGATAAGATTCCCAATGTTCTTGAGTTTACCATATTCCACAATCCACATGCATCCGCTACTTGTATACCACAAGTTTTTTTTTTTTTTTTTTTTGTATACCACAAGTTGTAATGCTCCTCGGCTTACATTCGAAAGCAACTATTAAAAGTTGATGTTTACGTGTAAGAAACAAAATAATACTAGATTTTGATCCGCGCTTTTGAAGCGCGAAATATTTTACGATAAAAAAATTTACTAATAATTTAACAAATATTTTGGTAATTTTTAAAGAGTGTGTATTTAAAATATTTTGTATTTAAATCAGTATTTTTAAATTCAACCCGATTGTGATTATACCGGTTAATCCGGAGATCTGACAATTCAATTTATGTTTTTAAAATATTCATATTAAAAAATCACTAAAACCCGAGACTAACCGATTGAACTGATGGATGACCGATATGTAATCTAATATAATTGGATTTAAATTGTAATAGTTTCATAATTTGTAATCTTATAATCGAAATTTTAAAGTTCACTATTTTGCAATTTATGAAATTATGACGTTTCTACAAAATTTTAAAGAGAAAATGATAGATATAAAATAACTAAGATTAATTATTGTATTATTTGGAAACAGTGATAGTAGTATAAAAATATATTGTTTGGAAACATTGATAGTAGTATAAAGAAATAAGTATATTGTTTGGAAACATTGATAGTATTATAAAGAAATAAGTATATTGTTTGGAAACATGGATAATAGTATAAAGAAAAGAACATTAGTGATTTAATGTATGTTTAACTATAAAGTATAAATGTGTATTTAATTTAAAAACTTACAAAATAAATGTTAGATCCAACAGAATGTTTCTGTTTTAATAAGATAGATTAAGTGTACGTAATATACATGCATATTTTTTTGACTAAAAATATATATATGCATAGTTGCTAATAAAATTTCTAATACTTGGAAAAACAAGCATTAAAACATCTCGATTTGCTAAGTTGCATGTTTTTTACCCACCAATCAAACTTTATATCACAAATTCGAATGTCAATAGACGAAAATGGACTGTAATTATGAATAATTATTTATACATGTGGATTGCATATATGCTAAACTTTTTCATATTAATGAAAGCACTTAATTAGAACTGTAAAATTTCAATACTAAGAGAGGCCTATATCTTTAAAATGGCCTCAAGTACTCATTCTATTAGATTTTACTTTCAATACTTAATTAGTTGAGAAAAAGACAAAATAGCACCAAACCAAGTTTTTGTCACAAAAATAGCATCACAAAGAAAAAAATGACCAAAAAAGTTTTATTGAAGGATAAATATGCATTTATAACCATTGGGTTAATTAATCTAAGATTTAGAGTTTAGAGTTAAGGGGGAATATGTTCAAATCTTTAAAAATAAAAAATAAATATTAAAATTTTCAAAATAAAAAATGCTATTTTGGTCATTTTATTTTTCAAATACTATTTTGTGATAAAAACTTAAAAAGTGTTATTTTGGAGATTTGCCCTAATTAGTTTGAACTTTATCTTTTGTTAATATTTGGAATTTGAAAGTTATTACGAATCTTTTATTACTTCGTTTGGTTGATTAAACTGAAATAACATAGACTAAGCCAAGCTTTAGTAAACTTTCATTCGGCTTAAATTTCATAGTAATATATTTCAACAAGGATCGATGTAAATTAGTTTCATAGCCTCTCATGGAAATAGTGGGTAGATTAATATGCTTATCAGCACATATCCCATTTATATTCCTTTTTTCTCTCCAGGATCAAGATAACAAAACAAAATCACCGAAAGCTTACATGTGACTGGCTTTAATGATAACTTTTTGGATTGATTATGAATGGACCGGCCCCGAGATATGCTCTAAAAGTTATTTATTGATTGTACGTGTCATTGATCACACACCCATATTATATGCGTACATAAATGTACTTCAAATTTAGAATTGAGATTTTAGTTAAAAACGTACCGATTTTGGCTAACACTGCACGTACTTAAAAGACAATTTGATAAACGTATGGTTACCATCCACACAACATAAATCATGACGTATGGTTACGATCCATACAATATTACTCGTGACCTCCAGATTACATATTTTCGTGAAATAGATATTATAAAAAACTTGAGTCTATAACTAGAAGACTTTCAGATATTTGATGCAACTGTGGTTTGCCCATGTTGAAAACTTATCAGTTGGTTTGGCAAAAGGTGTCATATTCGAACATATAGGTAAAATATATAGGCCACAATAAATAATTTGAATTAAAATTTTAGTTTGTTTTTAAATGCATATACTCCCTCTGTTTCACAAAGAGTGTCACTTAGACATTTTTTACACATATTAAGAAACTCATTAAAATGTATTTTATGTTTTCATTAATATCACATATATAACCAATAGTATTTTAGATAAATAATTTTATTTATAAGATCAATGCATTTTACAATTAATTTTGAGCTGAAAAATTGTATAAATTGCATTGGTATTGTAGAATGACATTCTTTGTGAAACAAAAAAATGAGTTAAAATGACACTTAATATAAAACAGAGAGAGTATGTCTCAACTAAATTATGAAATTTATTTTCAAAATATTTTTGTGAAGGTTGGGAACAGGTGAAAATGTTGTTTGTAGCAATGAAATTACAAGTGTTGCACATGGATGAATTTCAACAACATAAATTTCTTCTTTTTTTTTTGAATTTAATTTATACAACATATAAATTTCTTTCCACAACTTTTCAATCTAACATATTCCAAAAATAAAAATACAATGGGTAATAAGTTTATATATGATACTTGGATTTCTTTTTTACTATTTTATATATTATCTTTTTGTCATTTACAAACAAAAAAAAAACTGTACAAAGTTTTAGCTGTTCGAATCCGTGTCTTTTTCACAAAGTAAAATAGTTATTATTGGCAAAGAAAAAGACTAAGGTTCAGTTTACAAAAAAAAAAAGACCAAGGCTTGAGCTACATTTATCTAGTAGTTTTACAAAATATATCCCCAGTAAAAGTAAATTAAATTTACATTTTAAGTATTTAGTATTGAATGTACGTATATCTAATCTACGTGATGTCCCGTAGTGAGAAGATATACATAATAGTACAATACAGAGAAAGAAATGATAGACCTCAGATGAATGCGTGGCAGAGAATTTACAATCCCAAACGGACCTTTTCGAAACAGAAGAAGTCCTGACTCTATGTTCTCTTTCTTTCTCTTGCCTCATAAATTTAAAAAGTTTCTTGTGGTCTCCACACGGACTTGTCCTTATGTTGACGAAAATAAAGATGAGATTATGAAGAAAAACTCACAAATGATTAAGAAAATTTTGGAATTGACTCGGTTGGAAAATTTTCAATTAATATGTGCAGATGAGAAGACAGAAGTCAGAAGAGGGTTAATTTCAGCTGTTTTTGCATCAACTGTAATATTATTAACTACATAATGTTGTCAAATTGTGTATGAAATAACAAATTCCCACGACACTAACAATCTTTTAACATTTGATCAAAAATCCTAAAAATGATATTTTAAGTTGTATTGAAAACTTTATACTCTATTCGTTTCATAAACATATATATTCTAGAAAAAAATTTGTTTCAAAAATATACATTTTTATATTTTCAATACATTTTTTATCAATTAATAATGATTAATTGTAATCTTCAAAAAAATTAATTGTACTTACCGAATTCTTATTTAGAATAATAAAAATAAATAATAACAAAAGATTATGTATTTAATACTTAAATTTAATATGTTTTATGAATCAGTGTGAAAATGTAAAAAGTTGTAACATTTTGAAATTGATGGTGATAATTTTGGAGAAAACCTAAGTAATGTAATAGTTTCTCTTATCTTATTAACTTAGCCAATAGGCTTATTTATACAAATTACATAATTTGTCTAGCAAGTTTTTTACATATAGAAT
This sequence comes from Raphanus sativus, assembly GCF_000801105.2. Lineage (NCBI taxonomy): Eukaryota > Viridiplantae > Streptophyta > Magnoliopsida > Brassicales > Brassicaceae > Raphanus > Raphanus sativus. The sequence goes on along the minus strand of NC_079519.1, from coordinate 27,572,645 downwards.
AAGAAATTTAACTTATGTATTAATGGTATCTTTTCTAATAGTTACATCCAAATATATTCGAGGCAATCTCGTAATCTCCGAGATCTCCTAATAGATGGGTTTAATATATGGCTCACTTTAAGGGGGAAACGTCCACCTTTGATAGAAAATATACGGATTAGATTAAAATTTGCTAAAGCCATAATCAAAGCTGGTACCACCTTATCATTAGCAGCGATAAATCTATTTAAATTATTGGTACACATGACACATTGAATATTAAGGAACAACATTACTTATCGTGTCACAGCTTTTAAAGTATCATATAGTATTCTAGAAATTAATCGTAGCCAGGTTCTTGCTAGTTCAACATCTGTCTACACCCTACATTAACGTTTATGAAATACAGATTTCCAGCAGTGGTCTATTTTATTCCATCACTAGCTAAATCTTCGATCTGACAATTTTCAACACTCTAATTGACAAAGGTGGTTTTTTTCCAAAGCAAAGCTTGATTAATATTAAGGGGTATGCAAGTTTGTGAATGTAACTTTAACTAAAGATAATATGTACTATCATTTTCATGAATGATGTATCTAGTGCTTATAATTCTCTTATACTGATTATTAATTAAAATCAAATGTGGTTGGAAACATAGTGTCTCAAACTAGAAACATTTAATAAAAATCATGATGAAAATAGTTTGGCAAATTAAAAAAAAAAAATCAACCAAAAAAAAAGTCAAAGAGCTCCATGTGAAATCAGAAAAGCAACCTTTTGGGTTTTCTTCTTCTCTATATAAATATGTACAAGCAGAACTTTAATATAATAACCCACAAAACCATCAAATAGATCTCAAAACAAATCTTTACATTTCATAGCCAATATCTCAAATCACGTTTTTCTTCATCTCTTCTGAACCTCAAAATTCACATCAACCATCACCATTATCATATTCTTTGATATTTTCTTCTTTGCTGAAATCAAAAAAAAAAAATCTTTTACTTAAAGACTCCAAGAATCCGGGACGGTTTCTGTTGTGATAATCTTTTGTGTGTGTTTTAGAGTTTGAAAAATGGAAGAAAATAATGATGTTTTTCAGACAACGTTCAGTCCCAAAATCTCAGAAATCAGAGCTTCTCTTTCTCAGATCATATTAGCAGGAGGACCAAACACGCTCGACTCAGTCTTCTCATTTCTCGCTACTTCCTCCGCCACAACATCATCCCTCGACACGCTCAACCCTCCGCCACCGCAGCTCGGCTCCTCCGTCTATCTCCACCAACGAGATCTCATAGAGAGACTCCACCTTCAAAACAGAGCAATCTCCACTCCTCCTCCTCTGTTTTCCTCATCGTTCGATCATCATCAATCTTCTCCATCCGCAGCTTTCGCCGCAGCGTTAGGGAGGACGACGGCGAAAAAGAAGAAGCTTTACAGAGGAGTGAGGCAGAGACACTGGGGAAAATGGGTCGCTGAGATAAGACTGCCCCAAAACAGAATGAGGGTTTGGTTAGGCACTTACGACACCGCGGAAGCCGCCGCCTACGCTTACGATCGCGCCGCGTATAAGCTCCGAGGAGAGTACGCTCGTCTCAACTTCCCGAACCTCAAGGACCCGAGCGAGCTGCTCGGACTCGGAGACTCCGCTAAGCTGACCGCTCTCAAAAACGCAGTCGACGGGAAGATCCAGTCGATTTGCCAGAGAGTGAGAAGAGAGAGAGCCAAAAAGAACGGGAAAGGGAGCAAAGATTCTTCTTCCACGGCGACGACGGTGGACTCTTCGTATTCGTCCTCGTCGGAGATTCTGTCTTCACCGGCGGCAACGGTGACTGCCACCGTGGTTAGTTCAGAGGGTAGTTACTGGAATAGCGAGAAGAGCTTTCTGGGGACGACAGGGGAGGAAGAGACGATGATGGGAGTGGACACTGATGGGTTTTTGCTTGCGAGGATGCCATCGTTTGATCCTGAGCTTATTTGGGAAGTTCTCGCTAATTAATTACCATACAAAAACTGTGAATTTTGATCAGACTCGCAAGCAAGAAGATTAAAAAAAGAAAAACTTTGAAACATGATGAGAACGTTAGGGGTTTAGGTGTGAATTAGGGGAACCGGATCTTTTGTTAAAATCGTTTCGAAAGTTGTTAAATAATGGAATATTTTAGGGTTTTTAATTAAAACTTAAGCCTCGTGGTTTTTGAGAGAGAGGTTGTGAAAGCTCCTTTTTTTTTTGAATATATATTGTAATCATCCAAGGACTTTCTGATTGTAATGTGAACCATTATTATAAGTTACAACTTTTATTTGTGCAAGGCTTCTGGAGATTGAACACTGGTGTGAAGTTAAAACATAATGTTGGTAAGAAAGATATTAAATATGACTGGTGGGGAAGGTAGATAAGCAAGCACATGTCACAGTCTCTACCATCTGCCCACTGCTTTTATAGTGGTCCCTTTTATTCCATCCTTCTATTGTGATAAGTCAAAAACTATTTTTTCACTCATTGACAATTTAACATATTGTCCTTTCTTTTTATTTCATCCCTTTAGTCTTTTTAAAATCTTGAAAATCTGCCCTTTCTTTTTCTTCGAAAAAGTTTATATTATTAAGAATTTACAGTTACAAAACCGATGATTACACAAATCACCGGAAATTTAAGCCAGTGAACAACAGAAATGGTCCTGGAGATAAGTCCACACATGAAAAACAAAGTGAAAACAACAACCGACAACTAAGCAATTGAAATGAAACCAAACCACAAAAGATAACTGAAGTTAAGATGGAACCAGACTTCTCACTCAACCCTCGCCACAGCATGTCATCTCGTTGTCGAAGCCCTCCGTAACATCCAAAACCCACATTACCAGAACGACCGTATACATTAGTATTAAGCTACTTCAATCAAAACACAGAGGTAAAGTTCCAGTCCAAGGACGAAAAATCTTGATGCTAATTGGACATGCAGACAAGGTCTAAACTCCAAAACTCCTTATTCATAAGCACTTACAGCAGATGAAAAGAACAGCTGGTGGAAGATCTGCAAGAGGGGATAACCCCAATATGGTGAACCCGTAGTTCGATCCCCGTTGGCCACCATATTATGTGTATCGTTGGTAACTGATGTGTTACAAATGTAAATCACTTATTTTGAATTTGACTGCAAATTGTCTGGGTAACTGATGTGTTATATGATCTTTAATTTTCTGAATTGGATTGGAAACATAAGTACTAGAGTATATTCATAGTAGTGAAGCTCATATATGGGAGTGGGACACCGAAACAACAACAACCTAAGTTGTTTTTATTAAAAGTAGTATGTCTATTTACTTTATATAGTCTGCCATAGAAGCATAACATTGGACATTATTCTCATATGACACATAACCCACAATCCTTATTCTCTTACAACCTAAATAATTCTCTATGACCCAATAACATGTAATTTATATTTATAACCTTAATGAAATAAATAAAAAATAAAATTAAAACAAAAAACTACAAAAAAATAATTAAAAAGAAAACTACTTTCGCCGTCGGTATCTTCACGGCTCGCCTCAGACCCGGCGGACGGGCGGAGCTGGTCATCTACGTTCTCCGTCTACCGACCTCAAGTACCCTAACCATGAATCAACGTCTATTTACGTCTGTACTGTTCAGCTCCGCCGCCGCGTTCAACCTTCACATCATCGCCTTGCTTCATCGTCTCTGCCTTCCTCTAACGACGCCGTTCATCTATGTCTCATCTGAACCAAAACCACCGAACCAAAGCCAACTCAATTCGTCGTCAACACTTCACCGTCGTAGCCATCGGATCTCGTAATTGCAGAGAGCTCAGCCACGAGCAGCAATGGTGGGTTTTGGAGTATTTGCACATATGATCCTTACCATTTCAGTTAATTACGTTTTGACCCCAAACCTTTCGGAATAGGGAAAATCCCTCAAATCAGCCCCAGATCTTTCAATCTTGTATTCAAGACCTCCTACTATTAATTACAGAGTGATCCCTTGTCTTTAGTTAACATTGTTTTTGACCATAGACTTCAATAATGTGAAATTCAACCTTTGATTTTCGCCCCAAACTTCTTAATAGTGAAATCAAGCCCCTAATGCACACAAATAAACATATATATATATGCAATCTAAACACCTAACTGCAACTCAAAACACTAATATGATTAAGAAAAATATAGTAAAAATCATTAAATTCTAAATATCATATATTTTATACTTTAACAATTTGTTTATTTGTTTGTTCACCATATTTTTGGAAAATATACACCAAATGTATTTTTAAATAATGATTTAATAATATGTGATACCAGTTATGTTAACATATATAAGTAGTACAATTGAGGTATATTTACTTCTTATGTGGTGCAACTAAATTTTTCAATTTAGCTATCATATTGTAATATTAGTACAACTAGTATAACTCTTTTATATATACCAAATATAAAATACTGATACAACTAGTACAACTTCTTCAATTAAAATTTTTAAAAATTTCATTTGGATTTTCACATGAAAATAACTGCAGAATAGACAAGTTAAAAAGTCCTTAGAATGATCCATGCCAATTATTTGAAGTTTAACCAAAAATTTCCATAATTATTACACAATCACATAAGTTTCCATGATCTACCTTATATATTTAAGGTTTGTTTATTTGTTTATTCACTAAATTTTTGGAAAATATATACCAAACATATCTTAACAAAATTAATGATTTCATAGTATGTGATTTTAGGTATATAAATATATAAAAGTAGTACAACTAAGGTCTATTTATTTACTATGTGGTACTACTACATATTTCAAAATTTCTACCAAAATACAACTGTGTACAAACTTGTACAACCCAAAACTCGGTACAACTATGTATACGATTGTACAACTAATATACTGGTACAACTAAATGATAATAGGTTTATCATGTTTCAGTCGTTTATCATGTTTTAAAACTTGCTTATGTGTTTTATATGCTATTTATGTGCTTTTAAACTTTGTAATGGACAAACTTCGTAATATGTTGTTTCTGTCAATTATTACTAGTACAACTGATAAAATTTTATATAACATACATTCATATTTCTCTGTTATAATACTTGTACAACTAGCATAACTATATATTGAAATACTAGTAAAACTACTTTATAGATAGCAGACATGAAATACTTATACAACTGGTACAACTTCTTCCATTAATAAAATTTAAAATTTCATCTGGATTTCCATATGAAACTAAACTCAGACTAGACAAGTTGGGAAGTCTTTAAAATGGTCTATACTAACTATTTGAAGTTTTAATTTTTTTTTTTGCAATTATTACACAATCACATAAGTTTCCATGATCTACCTTATACTTTAAAGGTTCGTTTACTTGTTTGTTCACTATATTTTTTAAAAACATACATCAGATATATTTTAGCAAAATTAATGATGTCATCATATGTGATTCTATGTATGTAAATATATACAAGTAGTACTACTGAGGTATATTTCTTTACTATTTGGTACAACTACAAATTTCAAATTATGGACTAAAATACAACTATGTACAAACTTGTACAACCCAAAACTCGGTACAACTATGTATACGATTGTACAACTAAAATACTTGTACAACTACATGTTAATAAGTTTACTACATTTTAGTTGTTTACCACGTTTTAAATGTGCAACACTTTTTAAACATATATACCCTCTTTTGTTTAGTTGTACCAATTGTACTGTCAGAGTTATTTTGTCATATTTAACCTGGTTGTATTAGTATTAAAAACATGTCAAGTTCAAACAAGAACAACACTATAACAAACACAAGTTAACTACTAAATCAGAAATGCATATATTGATTTTCAACAAAAGGAGACTTCTTCAAATGAGAAGGCTTTGTCAAACTCTTCGGCCTCGAGCCTCAGCATCCTCCAGTGAATTGACTTCATCAAATGAGAAGGCTTTGTCAAAAATTGAGAAAAAAAACAAATGGTGTGGGTTATTGGTTCTACTATTTTAGTGGATTTACAATTTTTTTTTGGATTTAAAAATCTTTAACTTGTATTCAAACACGATATCCAAACAAAGATTCGTATTTCAACTGGTGTTTTGATGTCTTGATCAATCTAATTTGTGAAAAAAATAAAATATTTTTTTATTAAATTATTTCAAAAGGTATTTTTGTACATAATATTCTATCTAAAATTTTATAACTTGTGCATTTTGTTTCGATAATTTTATAACTTGTGTAGATTTTTTTTTTTTAAAAAAGGAAATTGCACTAATCATACATTAATCCGCGCGGATATCTGGTTTGACTTGTGTTCAGCGTAAACTCATAAACCGCCGATTTTATAAAAAAGTTTTATGTATATTTTTAATGTTTTATAATTTACATATATAGTAGAATATATTATTTTCTAATATAGATATTTGATAATATTTTTCATTTGTACATAATATTATATTAAAAGTTTTATAATTTGATGAAATTTGATGTAATTTTAATATTCATATATTAACATGTTGGTTATGTTAATTTAGTTTAAAATGAAACAACATGTTGCTATCGAGGTTGTATTAGTTATACCATAGTTAATCTGGTTGTATTAGTTATACCAAAAACCTGTCAAGATCAAACAAGTTGAACAACACTACAAGATTACCATAGTTAATCTGGCTGTATTAGTTACTGCATGTATATATTCATATCCGATCTTTAAATAATATTATAGATGAAAAATGATATTGAAATTAAATGAAAGTATATACTGCATAAAAATTAAAATTATTATCATTCACAAAATATGGAAAATGTTAATTACCATAGTTATAGAGAATATTCTATTTTTACTTTAAGTTAAATGCCAATGGAAAAACTTGAAAATGTTAAATGTACTTTTACTATAATTTTTTCTTTAGCTCCGCAACTATTTTCTTTGGCATTGGGAGCAAAATCAAAATAGATTACTATCCAATATTAAAACAACACAACTCAAGTGCTAGCACAATTAAGTTAGTAATACTATTACCGTATCTAAACCAGTTGTACCACTTAGATTATTATTATCGTAGTCTAACCACAAAACATTAATGCTTATGCATCATTTTCGAGCTCATGATGATTTTACATACACTTTTTTCTTTGTCATGAATCTTGTATTAGTTTCTACGCTTCGATCGCATATCTTTTAATTCCATATTCCAGACCTCCTACTATAATTTCAGAGTGGTCCCTCTTCTTTTGTTAACATCGTTTTCGCCCCAAACTTTTTAACAGTGTAATCCAGCCCTTAATGCACACAAATGAACATATACATGCAATCTAAAGACCTAAATGCAACACTAATATGATTAAAAAGATGCTAAAACCATTAAAATACACTATATATCATCTACTGTATATTTTAACACAAATAGAGAAAAGTCTATTTGGCTACTTTCGGAAAACATACACCAAATGTATTTTTAAAAATATAATGATTTCAGAATATATGATATGATGATTGTAAACATATATAAGTGGTACAACTGAAGTATATTTACTTCTTATGCGGTATAACTAAGTTTTTCAAATTTCGCTATCATATTATTATACTGGTACAACTAATATAACTACTTTATATATATGAGACATAAAATACTGCTATAACTGGTAAAACTTCTTCAATTATTATTTTTCTTAAATTCCATTTGGCTTTCCATATGAAATAACCGCAGATTAGACAAGTTGGAAAGTCCTTAAAATAGTTCATCCTAATTATTTGATGTTTAACCAAAACTTTTCCGAAATTATATCACAACAACATAAGTTTCCATGATCTACCTAATAGTTATACATTTTTCAGTCTTACTGATTATACATGTTATATGTATTATATATTATTTTTGCTAAAAATATTCATTATAGTTGTATTATAGGGTATTACAAAATATATCTGAACCTACTATAAATGTTTCCTGATTTGCAGCTGCCTTCTTCTGCTTCGAGAGCAAAAATAATGAATATGAATTTCTTTTCTAAACGGTACAACTAGTAAGACAAAATTATTATCCAAATCAAATATTATAGAAAACAAACTATTAACATATTTTATCACATCTAGGCGGATTAAACCAACATTTTCATTGATTCTGCATCATCGTCTTCTATATCACCATTAATACGTTCAAAACAAAAATCCAATATCACCATATTAATTTTAAAGTTGTACTAGTTATATGCGTTTAAGCTGTACTAGTTATACTGGTTATACTCAGCCTAGTTGTACTAGTTATATTGATTATACTCAATCTAGTTGTACTAGTTGTACTAGTTCTAGTGGTACAAGTTGTACTAGTTTGAGTTGTACTAGTTGTACCAGTAGTACACTTTGTTCTTCTCTGTCGCGAATTTTTCTTAACGAATCTGAAATTGTTCTTCTCTGTCGCGAAATTCGATTCAGATAAAAAAAAATCGATTGAGGATGATAATACATTGATCGATTTGGATAAGAACAAAAAAAACAAGTATGAATTTGGGTTAAGAACAAGAGCAACAAAATTGGATTGTGGGAAGTAAAGAAGATTGCATGTCAATTTGGGGATTTAGAGTTGCAAACTGGTCGGATTCTGGGTCAAAAAAATGGGTCGGATTCTGGGTAGAATGATAGTGGCACGGATTATAAATAAGTGAAGACCTTTTGGTTTTTTAGTTATTTGCCATTGTTTTGTATTTTAAATTTAATGTAAAAGAAATACAAATTATGAGTGGGTCATTTTAGAATTTTGGAATCCCATGTGTGTCACTGCAGAATTTGATCCCATAACATTTATGAAAGCATTTTATTTAGTCGCTGTCGCTACCGCTGCTGCTTCCACTCTCATGCCCATCCTTGTTCTTCTTCTTCTTTTCTTCATTTTGCTTCTTATGTTTCTTCTCTCCATTGTTTATGAACAGACCTAGGCCATTGGTAACTTTGTTTGTCTCATGATTTGTCTTCTGGTGCTGTCCTAAGAGCTTCCCATGTCCATGGCCCTTGTTAGCCTCTTGGCTCTTGTGTTTCCCTAGAAACGATCCTAGGCCGTTCTGACCCTTTTGGCCATTTCGACCCTTGAATAGCCCATCAAGAAACCCACCGTGGCTACGGTAGTTCAGAGTAGGGCTATGGCCATATACTGGACGACTTTGGCTCTGGTCATATCCCTGGTGGTTCTGGCTATTGCTCTGGCGGCTCTGGCCGTGAGCCACATCGTAGTATTCTTTTTCATGGGTTCCGTAATACTGCATTTTTGTAGTATAGAAGCAGTGAGTTCTATGATTTGTGGTGTGTGTGGGATTTTGGAATGAGCTGAAGGTGACTATATATATACAATGAGAATTTCTTGCGACTTACTTGAGATTGATCAGACTCCATTTGTTAGTGCCTGTCTTTAACTTGAACTTATTCTTATTCTTAGTTTAAACTTATCTATAATTGAATCTATTCGAATGGCATTTTCTTTTTGCCTAATTTGGTTGTCTATTTCAGAATTGGTTCTCAGCTATAGTTGTGAAAGACTCATATTCTTTGATTCATATTTATCTCATTGGTCAGGTACAGTGTAAAACTGTGATTATTTGTCCCAAATTTAATTTTTTTTTGTAGATTATTAGTTATGCTAAAAAATACTCTTGCCTCTTTTATGTTTTCTCTTGAAATAATAGAAGTAGGTACAGAGATATTGTAAAATTATCATTCCATAGTTAGTTGCTTTGCAAAGAAACCGCATGATATTGATATCAATGAGATAATCTCATTACTACTATTTTCATGAGGCATCCTCCATCCTTGGATTCTTATTTATTACTCCCTCTGTTTCAAAATAGATGAAGTTTTAGGATTGTGCACGATTATTAAGAAACTTGTTTTTTAATCTAAAAAGTATTATTAAAATATAAAATTAAAATTTTTCAACCAATCACAAAATAGATTACATTTTATCATTGGTTACACAGTTTTTGATAAAGTTAAAAAGTACATTGATATACTAAAACATCAACTATTTTGAAACATCAAAAACTCCTTAAAACATCATCTATTTAGAAACGGAGGGAGTAATTCATACATACTACTTAATTTATGTGACTTTAGCTAATGGGTCTGTCTTCATCTCTCCCTTTACGTAGCCCAACCCATCTGCCCATCTAAAAAAGGAATCGGAAACAAATAAGATAAAAATGAATAGTGTAAATTAAACATTCATGGTTTTCAAGAATCTTGATCTTAAATTTGAAGTTCGAACCTATAAATATGCTTAGTAACGCGGGTAATTTTTGCTGCTGTAGCGATTGCCACAGCCAGTTCTCTTGCCCCTCGAGGTAGGCCCACGATGGCGTGGGTTATCAAATCCGGACGAGTCGCCTGAGATACTGCGGTTAATCAATTGAGAGTAACCTGGAGTTGACATGGTGGTTCCTTCATTGTCTGATTCAGAGTCAGACTTCTCCGGGGATTGTTGGCTCATGTATTTTAACTTCATTTCCTCAGATGACATCGTTTTCACCTGCAAAGTGTTGTTGTCTTCTTCTTTTTTCTTTATTTTGTTTCTCTGCCTTGGTGAATTCTGAAAGCCAAGGTTCCATATTTATAGATGAACTTGTATGCATGAGTGTTGGTATGGATGCGCATTGTTAATGGATTCCTCAAGCTTTTGTTACATCAAACTATGAATTAGATTCATTTCATGTGGATACAAGTTTTTTTGACCGTCACTGATGATAAAAGCACTCGTAAGGCAAGGAAATAAGTGAACTTTTTTTTTACAAAATAAAAAAATAATAAGTCTTTAATCTAAATATTTAAGTTTGCATCGGTGTAGAGCATTGTGTAAATTAGATAGTAGAATGTAGATAATTCGTAATGATGTGGTTTTCAAGCTAGAAAATAACCTATACGCAGTATTCAAACTTCAAAGTTAACGTGTATATAGCCATATAAAATTTTGATTAACTAGTCAAGCCAATTGACGTTTTCTTTTTCTTTTTTTCCATTTCATGAATAGTGGTATTTTTTTTTGCTTTTGGATCAAAGCTAGTACTTTTTTGTCTAATCGTGTTTATGTTCATTAGTTAGAATGTAGCTGTGCTTGTGCACTTCTACTTATATACAAGTATGTTAATAATATAGTGAGTTAATCATCTAACTGATGACTAAGCTAACATCTAACATAAATCTGAACTAGTCTAACTTGATGCAATAATTTGTTCCTCTTTCGACGAGTCACTTTTGATTTATTCTGTTCTCCAACATATTTAGCACAAGCTCAATAAAATGCTTTTTGTTTTCAGATTCCAAGTTTTATTTCATCCTTTGAACAAGGTTCTAATTTTTCTCTCTCTTTTTTGCTGCAACATAATAAATGTCATCAATACGATATATACCTTCATGTAACATGTAATTTAGCATTTTCTCAACAAAAAAAAAACATGTAATTTAGCATAGCAAGAAAGAAAATTCAAATCGCACAGGGTAAGAGCATCTAACTAGCGTTGGCATCACGCATGTGTATATGGACTATAATTGTCAATGTGTATATGGACTATACCGTCAAAAAGGTACTAACAAATAGGGGTAGGCAAAATACCCGTTATGATTCAAATCTAAAAATCCCTAATTCTATAAAGCAAATCAAATACTAATATGTATTATTCGTAAGAAACTAATCAAATCATATATACTAATATTTTAAAGAACAAATATTTGATCCGATCCGATCAGTTATATGCTATATACAAATATTAAAATTATATATATCAATTATACAAATTTTTTATTGTATATAAAGTTTATAATATTTTTATTTACTTAATTTATTAAATTATATTTTAGAAATTTTAAAATAAATAATTTTTATTTTGTAATAGGATATTAAATTTTGGAATTTTAATTATTTTTAAATTTACTTATTTGTACGTACTGATTGAATCATATATTCAATCAAAAATCTTAAATATTTTGGATATCCTAGACACCGAATATCAGATGCATACAGATTACGAATCAAATAATTGATTATTTTGACCAAACAAATCTGATCAAAAATACTTTCAAAATTTTGGATATCCGATTCGTGTCCACTCATGTTAATAGATGCCTTTTTATTATAACCCTAATTAATTAAACTTTTTGACTAAAGTTCCTAAAAGTAAAAAGAATACATATCAAGCTCGACGTTGGTGCTGTATCAATCTCACCTCGTTATTAATAAAATCTGATGGCCACAAAAAAAAGGAAGAAGAATACATATCATTCCATATTTTACTAGACTGAAGATTTTTCTTGTTCTTGTTGACTCGTTGTGGTTGGAGTATCTTCATCACTATCTTCAGACTTGCGCAAAGCTTGTCTGAGACCCAACACGATGAACAAATTGGTGAGAGCAAGAAGTGATTCAGCTCCTCCATGTAACCAATCAACGTTTGACAATGATGTTCCATAATGCACCTTAGCTTCTCATTTTCATCCAACAAATATTTTTTAAAAAACAAAGAAAATCAATCAGTTTTCCAAGATCAACATTAACTGAGAAATTTATATTATATAATGTGGAAGAAACTTACCATATATCCCAGCAGGTACTGCACCGTTTACATCCCCAAATTCAAATGATCAAAGCCAAAAGAGAAGTAACAGAGAGAGATGATTAAGAAGCGCTAAACGCTATTAGCAGAGAAAGACGCAAACGTTAAAACAGACTCTACTTACTTGTAGCTCCGACGAAGGCAAGCAAGAAGTAGAATCCGAAAAGTGTGAGCTTCGGAGCAGTTTTGGATTTAGTGAGGAAGTAGAGGAAACCTATGTATGGAAACAGAGACACCGCGAAGAGCTGAGATGCTATGCTCTGTGAATCAATGGTTGGAGCCCAGGGGTCTACCGGAAACATTCCTCCTGCGTCACACACGATCGATACTCTCCCATTTTCTCTTCTTCTTCTTTTCTCTTTCGTCTCTGTCAAGTGTAAGAAGAAGCTTTTGTTCCTGGAGATCGAGATAATAGACTGAGAAAGTCGTCTAGTGTTGAACGGAGACGAGCTCTGATATTTAACGGCTGATATAATCGCCGGAGAGTAAGAAAGCATCAGAATCATCTTCTCTTTCTCTTTACTCTCACCGGTGTGGGTGAGAGAAGGAAAATGTTTGTGGATGAGAGAAGAAGACAAATGAAAAGAAGATAGGTAGAAAATTTCGTCCCGTTTTGGGTCCGTGTAACTTACATGTGTGTTGTTTTATATTTATGTTAATACCGGTTTTAGTACCGGTTTAACTTGATTTAGAATATGGTATGTTCGTCTATCTTAGCATAAATGCGCCAAACAAAAAAATCAAATAAAACCCTTTTAACGTACTAGGTGTTCTGACCAAATTCACCATGACTAATCCAGGTTAGAGTTGGTTCAATCGTCTATCTTAGCCTAAATGCCTCAAACCAAAATAAAATCAAACTATTGTAAGGTGTGATTAGCTACAGTGTACAGTGACAGTCTACAGATTACAAAGATATCTTTGAAAGATATTCATTCCGTTCCAAAATAGATGATATTTTGAAGATTTTTTGATGTTTCAAAATACATGATGTTTTGATATTTTTATATTAGTTTTTATTTTATTAAAGATTGTATAACTAATGATGTTTTCATAGTTCTTTTGATAATTGATTGAATTATATTTTATTTATATTTTTAATGATTCTGTTTTTGTAAAAGTGTGGATCTTAGGCATCGAGCCAAAACATCAAACTGTTTAGAGGGAGTATGAATCATAGAACTAAACTCAAAATGAGTATGTGGCCACCCCATCGCTTCCGGTGCTAGGATAAAGTCAGGCCACTCATGTTCCATTCCATCTGCCAAACTGACCAGGAGACATCAATACCGTGTAATTAAGTTGAGTTTTACACAAATGAAATAAATAAAAAGGTAGGGTTGAAGATAAAAAGTTAGACCTTAAAGTTTCATACTCATCAAATCCAACAAACACCGAAAAGAGAGATGAAAAGTAAAAAAAAAAATTGGAATTGGATACCTCGCCTTGATGACCAGAAAGCGAGGGGGCCTTCTTTACATGAAGCCTTCCTTCAAGGTCAGGAGCTAAACCAACTTTCCATATTCCTATGCTAACACACTAGTAAAAGATGCATTTAAACACATCTCAGTCATGATAGATGCATCATAGCCTTTGTTAAGTTAGTCACATAACGGTTAGGAATACTCACAAACACACATAAATGTAACCACTCGTGTTTGTTTCGTGGCAAAAAAGGTAATTTTAGCTGCGATTTATCCATGACTAATCCGTGGCTATAGCGAAATTTCACTAATGATGGCGTTTGATAGAAGAAACAGAGAGCAACCACAATATCCTTATTTTCGCTGTCGAAGTAATAACGCATCAAATGGTTTTATTAGACGTTAGCATGGAGGAGAAGAACTCTTACGGCAGTCTTCTTGTTTATATCTGAAAACGAACCTGAACGATGTTTTTTTAAGAACTTGACTAAGTGAAAAAGTTAGTTTTGATAATCATTATAAGATTTAAAGTGTAAGAATTGAATATATGAATGACAAGATTCTGAACGGAATTTCAAGATTGCCAATTTTAATGAAATAAAGGATTGAGGAAGGTAGATAAGATAATTTCTGACAAAACATTTGTTCTTGGGTATTTGTTAGCCTTTATGATAATAAATTGTTTTCAGTTAACTACTTAAATAGCAAGACTAGAAGTCATTAAAAGGATCTATATAAGTATAACAATATGACCATCTATCATATTAAAACAGAAACATTTTATTGGACCTAACATTTATTTTGTAAGTTTTTAAATTAAATACACTTTTATACTTTATAGTTAAACTTACATTAAATCATTAATGTTTCTTTCTTTATATTACTATCTATGTTTCCAAACAATATATTTATTTCTATATACTACTATCAATGTTTCCAAACAATATATTTTTTATACTACTATCAATGTTTCCAAACAATACAATAATTAATCTTAGTTATGTTATATCTATCATTTTCTTTTTAAAATTTTGTAGAAACATCATAATTTCATAAATTTAAAATAATGAACTTTAAAATTTGGAGTATAAGATTACAAATTATGAAATTATTACAATTTAAATCAAATTAGATTACATATCGGTCATCCAACAGTTCAATCGGTTAGTCTCGGGTTTAGTATTTTTTTTAATATGAATATTTTAAAAACCTAAATTGAATTGTGAGATCTCCGAATTAACCGGTATAATCACAATCGGGTTGAATTTAAAAACACTGATTTAAATGCAAAATATTTTAAATACACACTTTTAAAAATTACCAAAATATTTGTTAAGTTATTAGTGAAATTTTTCATCGTAAAATATTCCGCGCTTCCAAAGCGCGGATCAAGATCTAGTAATACTTATTTCAAATACAGTACTTTTAAAGACTTTTTATACATTACCGAGTTACATCAATCAATAAAGGATCAATAAACTATATAGTATAATATAATAATACTGATCAGGAACAAGATATACCAGCGAGTCGACTCGGTGGGAATCGCTCTGACACGGTTTTTCTATCAAGCGAGTTGATCTCTGAGCGACCCAGTTCTAATGACTCTCTTGACTCGGGAATCGTCGTGAGGGATCCTGTGTTGTCAAAAACGACGTAGTATTTGTCCATATCTACGCCGTGACATGCCTTAAAGGGAGTGTTTGACTGTTTCTGTCTGAAGATTGACTTTACGAGTTTCTTTAAAGAGCGTGAGATCTTGTTTGATGGCTGCTTCTTTGTCGAAGGCGAAGACGTGGTTTCTGACGGTGGAGGAGGAAGGTGAGGCATTGACATGGATCTAGCGGAAGAAGATATTGCGTTGTCGAGTTGACGATTGAAGGAGTTGAGCTCGAACGAGTCATAAAGTGTGCTTTCGCAATCCCATACTTTCTTCATCTTTTGAACGTTGCTCTCTTCTGTGTTTTGTTTCACGTTCATCACCTTCTTACCCTTGTGTTGAGTTTCCATCCTTTTAGTATTTTCTGATCTTTGAATCGAGTTTTTGTCTGTAAAATTCGGTTACTAACTCAATATGAGACAAATTAATTAAGCAATAAGCATCAAGAGGGTCCGTCATAAAAACAGAAACAAAAAAATGATATAGAGATATATTTTCACTTTATTTTCTATATATTTGTTAGAAAAAGGTTCATGCATGAAGTGGGTCATAACAAACCTAATAATCGATGATCAACTTAATAATTTGGAACCATATTCAATTCTAACTTCTTGTAAAAACAAAGACTATAATGAGAAAACCTAAAAACTCACAATTTCCCATCTTGATCTCCATCACATATGATGATGATGATGAAGATCTCGGGCTCTTAGGAGGTTGATCGTCTTTAATCTTACCTTGTCTTAAACCCTCAATGATTTTGAGATGCCCTTTAATAATAGTGAACTTTCGACCATTACTGGTCATCACATCATCTTTCTTTGTCTTCTTCTCATCCTCAGCTTTTGTTGCTATCTTCTTTGAGTCTGAGGCTTTAGGTGTAACTATCTCCATCTTTCTTTCTATGGTGGAACCTTATCAACCTTTTTCTTTTTCTTTCTCTTTCGGTAGTGGTTATTTGCAGATTGTATATAAACTGAGAGCTATAGAGTTGGAGTGTTTGGTGAAGAATGAAACGCGTAGCGAAATAAATTGGCTATGTTTGAGAGACTTCAACTGCACACGGTCTCTTCACATGTCATATGTTGCAATTACTCTCTCTATATGTTTTATTTTTGTTTAATATCTAGACATTTCAAATATAAGGTCTTTAGTAATTCTATGTGGCTATGTCCAAAACCAACGATGATATATAACACTTTCTTCATATAGCATGAATCACTCATTTAACCTTATATCTATAGTTGTTTTCCGCTTGTACGATTCAAACATTTCTATAAAATAACTTTCTATTTTTATTCAAGATTAACCCAACACAGAAACATGCACAACCAATTAAGTTTACAATAACGCAATATTTTGCAGTATTTTTTCATTTCATTTTATTTAAACTATAAACAAATCAAGTTTATAAGGTTCTGGTAAGTATTTTTTGAGACGTCTAAACACTAAACGTTACGACCATACCATTTACAAAAAGAATATCACATGCATTATCGTTTTGAAATTAATGTGAAAAGTATATACCCGTTACGTAATGCGAGGTTCATGGCAGTCTCACGTGGAGAATCTGGAGACAATGCAACTATAAGTTATTGATTGTTGACTAATTCTTAGTCGTATCTAATGCCATCACGCAAACCTTAACCATTTAATTAATACGGGGTTTTAGCCACGTTCAGATACGGAGATCGGTGCATCTCATCACGCGGAGCTTAACTCCTTGTAATAAATATAACTCATGAATATGATATCGATTTATTCAGCAAACCTTAACCATTTAACTAATACGGGAGATTTTCAGCCACGTTCAATAACGGAGATCGGTGCATGTCATCACGCGGAGCTTAACCACTTGCTTATAACTCGTTTGAGCCCAACCACCCCTTTCGAATATGATATATATTTATTCAGCCTCGTGGTCCTCACATGTCCATTAGTTTAAGCGACGCGACTCGAACATACTTGTTTAAACAATAGTCTTAACCATGTAGAATTGCGCTGTTATATATAATATATCAAAGTTGGACGCGAGGCAATTATACAAATCATTCCTTATAAATACTGTACATAAATCTGAAATGTAGAATGAACAAGCTGGCCACGTCTATATTACTACATATATGCATTATAGATCTAATTATTTATATACATGCGACGTGTTTTCTTTCTAGTTTTTACAGTTTTTACAGTTTTCATATTAAAATATTTTTGTTTTTGTTTTTCTTATTATGAAGCTGAAAAGTAAAAAAAAAAACAAAATAATAAAAAGAAAAGACAAAATTTTAATAGGTTGAGACAATCCTAAACCGATCAGTTTAAGATATAAAAAGATTAACCGAAGCATGTATATAGTAAGAAAAGTGTGTTCTAGCATGGCAATTAAGGTTGCAAAAGTATCTTGCATTATTTACTACTAAAGCAGAGTTAATTGATGAACTAAAATTTGTAAAGAGTTGTTATAGATGAAAAACTTTTATGAGGAAATGGATTTCAGGTAGGAAAAATATATCTTGCTTTGTGATATTCAAAACACTATTTATTTAGAATTCTATATTTTATTCGAAGTCGAAACACATTTATAAAAAGCATTATTGGATACGTGGCGCGGTGTTTTTAAGGGAGTGAAATTTAAGAAAATTCATAAGAAAGATAATGAAGCGATACGAGGAAAGAAATCATTTGACAAAGAAAATCTTGAAATATGCTAAAGGACAGCCAGAATTGACGTTTTCTCCACTTAGTTGGGGAAGAGTTTGTTGGGTTACTCCATTAGGAGAAAATTTAATAGGTTTGGTTGGAGAAAACCAAATATAGGTTTCACCCAATGATATATTTTAAATTAGTATTGAGCTTTGGAAGTTAATAAGACATTATAATTTAGCAAAAAAAAAAAGTTAATAAGACATTATATAAAACTTTTTAACCTAATTTGTGTGGTTAGAACTGACATTAGAAATAATAGTACTAAAAAATCAGTAGACAAAAAATTTAAAAAGAGAGAAAAAATAGAATTGTCTGAGTTTGTCAAGACAAGTTTTGAAGGGTCAAACAGATCTTGATCTTGATGATATTTTTGTGGAAGCTTTGTCACTTAGTGAGTTAGTGGTTCACCCAGATGATTTGGATTTTAACAGTTGAATCTTATGTTATCTAGGTTTTAGTGAAGCTAGTCGTTACAGTTTTATAGCATCGTTGTTTTCGAGTTATCCAACGATGAAATCTTCTCTGACTGAATTGAAATTTGGTAGATGTGTTGTTGATTTGTTCATCTTAAATTTATACATTGGAGTTAGTCTTTGGTTGCTGTAATCTTTGTGAGGTGAAGTCGTTTGTTGCTTTCAGGCTTTGAAGCATGTATTGATCCCTTGTTACTGTTATTGTTATTGCTTTTTGGAGATAACTCTTATTAGTTAAGTTTCTGTTTTGTTCATGGTGATTGTAATGATACTCATTTATTTAGCGGACTTTTGATTGTACTACGATTTCAATAAATTCTTCCTTTTCACACTAGACGATTTGTTTTGTAAAAAGTGTTTGTATAATTTAGTTATTGATTTTTATATATCATGCTATCGTTGAAATATTTTCCAAACAAATATATCCATGATCAAGGCAACACAAACTTATATTTCACTGCGCTTTCAACAGATTGATATCATTAAAATGGGCTCGTAATAATTTGCCAGTGCGATATTACCCAACAATCTGCCACAACTTCAGCCAAATGATTATTCTCGTGAACTTCACAACATGACACTAATGCTCCCCACATGTTGAGTACATGTCTATAAATATAAATAAGAGTGTTGTGAACCAATGCAAATTAACTTTAAAGAAAGTAAAAAGCAAAATGTATTGAGGTAAATATCTGTTTAGGGTTTCTTATTATTGTGTGAATGAATAATTTTATAACTCTCAGACCCGTATTTATAGCAGTCTCAAAACTCGATTTCCTTTTTCCTATAAAAATACATATTTATCTAGAAAAAGTAAATTTGCTAAACCGAAAAAGCATACCGTACGAATGCTGGGCTTTTACTGGTGCACAGAAATTTAAAACACACAGATGCAACAAAGAGCAGAGCAAACCTTTATATCCAGCTCCAGTCCCAGTCGAATAACATAACTATGCACTTCTTGTCCGTAGAGAGAATTCAATAAACCAGTACAAGACCCTTATGAAATGGCAACAAGAATAGAATCTGGCTTCTTACCTCATGACTAAACAGATAGAAAGCCTCCTTGTGATTTCAACATTTCGAGTAGCCAATTTCAAAGAAGAACACGCAACTAAATCAGTTTCAGAGATGCTACTAAACACATCACAGGCAGAAGCTATGAACGGAGCAATCGTTTGAACTCTCCTCACTGATAATCAAACGTAATTGCGTCTTCGATGAAATTCCAAATACAGTCGGAAAAATCAAATATTTATTAGTCTTGCAGAAGCTAGAAAATCAACAAGGGAAGTATCTAACGGACAAACGAATTGAAACTAGTAAATTTTACACACACAAACAAAAATGACAAGAAGTATGGGTGCTTAAAAAGCTAAGTTAGCTCAGAGTCAGAAGCAGGACCGGAGAGATGTCTACTACGTCTTGGATGGCTCAAAGGACTCATAGGACTCAAAGGCAGTCTTGTATCCTTCCTTGTTTTGCTGTTTCTTCCAAATGGACTTAACGGCAATGACACTTTCGGTGCTGGTCTTGGCTTTACTGGCGATGATCCTGTTGACCGGAAACCTTATGAAAAAGAGTTAAGTCTTTAGACCTAAAAATCACTTTGTTTATTTTTTATTTTTTTGTGTAAAAAATATATTTCTAACCTGTGCTTGAATTTCTTCTGAGTTTGGCCATGTCACCACCACTTTTCTTTAAAGCTGATGAGATTTTTTTCGTAGGAGCCTCTGAGTAAACTGATCTTGTATCCGACGACTCTGAGTATTCAGATATTGCATCTAAGCACAATGACTTTGTATACTTTGGCGTTGTTGGTGGATCCGAAACGCTTTCTGAAGCAGACTCACCTCCTGTGTCAGAACTCTCTTCTTTGTTCAAGTTTGGACTCATCTTCTCTTTCTCCGCGACCCTGTACGAGTATAGCTGGAACGGTATTTGCATCACGGACTCCGCGTGAGACCCTGACTCTATCGAGAACTTTCTCAAGAATCTTGCTTCCAAGTCCCAGCAATCCACAAGCGGGTTTTGGATTTGCATGTGACCCTGGTCCGGATTCACAACTAAGAACTTCTTGACATAGCGGAGTATCCGGCAGATGGAAGAGAATGTGGGACGCTGGCTAGGTTCTGAGTGCCAACACCGTTTGATAAGACTGACTAGGTACTTAGGGGAAGGGACTGGGAAGAGAGGTCTCTCTCCTCTTCTTATGTTCTTACCCATCTCATCTCCTTGTAGATGACTATCCTCAAACGGTACTTTGCCTGTTATAAGCTCAAAACACACCATAGCAAAGCTATACACATCAGCTTTATGTGTAAACTTCGATCTCGGAGTTGTTATACCTTTGAGGTCTAGCTCCATCTCTGCTAATACCTCAGGTGCATACCAAATCACAGGAGTAGGAGTGGTTGGTCTAGAGGAAGCTCGAGTAAAAGTTTTGACCGAGTTCAAACCGAAACCGGATATCTTGGCGTGGAAGTAACCTTCGGTGTGGCTTCTCTCTTTCAAAAGAATGTTCATTGGATTCAAGTCTCCATGGAATATCTCGTTTGAATGAAGATACTCCATCCCTCTAGCGATTTGAAGCATGATGTCAATCACAACGGGAACAGAGAAGAGATATCTTCTTCTAGGTCCACAATTCTCCTTCATGTAGCTTTTCAAGTCTTTGTGCATCAACTCCATTACCAGAGAGCATTCTTTCTTCTCTTCATCATAGAATCCGCATAGGTACTGAAGTATATTCGAGTGACATAGCGATAACAGAGAAGATATCTCTGCATCCAACGGCTCAAGATCTCCGAAAAAATGTCTCAACACGAAAGAATCACCTAACCATTGAATCTCCTTGTACTGACCACCACCGCCTAGTCTCCTCCTCACTTGGTAATCTTTAGAACCAACCAGTATCGAACTCGGGAAGAGCCTACCGTTAAACTGTTCCAAACCGGTCAGTTTCTTCAGCAGAAAGTCAGCTAAACGCTTCTCCGTCTTGCCAATCTCATCGCTCTTGGACTTTCTCTTCTCTTGTAACGCCTCCACTAGATTCCACCTGTCTTCTCTCCATGAATGCTCAAAGCGGTTGCATATATCCTTGGGAACCAGATACTGTTTCCCAAACCTCCACTGAAACAGCTTAGGATCATTCCACTCTCTATCGTACTTTCTCGAAAACACAACTCTCCTTCTGTCCATCTCAGAAGGGTCAAGACCAGAGATCTCTCCAGCTGTTTCGATGGCTTCGATCACGGCAGGGAAGTAACAGAACAAGTTGTGTATGTGAAACTCAACACAATCTTTGTTCTGATGAAAATTAATTACTTTGCCCCACCAATCTTTATTAGACATGCAATTTCTAACATAGGTTTCACCTTCTTTAAACACTCTGTAGAGCTCTCTCAAAGGCTGTTCAAGGGCTCTCCATTTGGAATGCTTCTCTTCCAGCTTCAAGTTTTGTCTGATATC
The DNA here is from genome assembly GCF_000801105.2 of Raphanus sativus. NCBI lineage: Eukaryota > Viridiplantae > Streptophyta > Magnoliopsida > Brassicales > Brassicaceae > Raphanus > Raphanus sativus. The sequence goes on along the minus strand of NC_079519.1, from coordinate 27,550,337 downwards.
TTCGGCTACCGTGTTGAAAGCCAAACTGAAAATCTCTAACAACAAACAGCATTGTCTCTGATTGATCAAGATATCGTCTTGTAATACCATAAGCGCGTTTAAGCTTCCAAGAACCTCGCCGATTTGCCTGAACTGCTCCATTATAGGCTTGTAAAAAAGTAGAACAAGGTTGTCTGGTAAAGAAAGAAAAAAGAAAAATCAAATCAGAAGCAGAGGAGAATTCAATTACATTAAAAATGTTGAATGATTTTACAGAGCATATGGAGGCAAAAAAAAAAAAAACAGAACCAAGAAAAAGACCTGTAATGAAGATCCTTGTTCCTCAAGGGATCGTTGAGTTCTGTTTGGAGTACTTGAAATCACATACTCGTGTAATTGAATCTGACCAAAACATAAATGATCTCCAACCCTTACCTATATAAAATTTGGTTTCAAAACTAGAAATTTGAGAAGAAAAATAAAAAACAAGAAACCTAGATCTTTACCTATATAACTTCGAATCAGAAGAAGTTTCAAAAAGAAAAAAAAAGGTAAATTAGTTTCCCTTTTTTTCCTTAGGGTTAGCTGCTTGCTTCTGAAAGTCCCTAGAAAAAAATATATCCTCGAAGGTTTTCGCTGTCTCTCTGTAACGGTTTTGAAGAGAAAAGCAGAAAAATGACTTTTCCAGAAAATCTATTTATTAATTGCAAAAAGAAAAAGAAAAAATTGGAACAGGTTTGATTTGGTTTGTGTTTGGCCGTTGTCCGCACTCTCTGGAAGCCATTTATGTTCCCGCGACTTCGTCGTAACTATTTATCAAATAAATGTAATTTTTTAACAAGAAAAAATTGTAATTAATTTAGATTTTGAGCCAAAAATGAGGGGAAATAATAATGTGAAAGTCTTCCACATTGTCCTCTGTTTTTTTTTCTTTTTTTTTTTAAACTTAATTCTTAAAGCACTTCCTCTGTCCAAAGCGGGTCATGCTATTATACAACTATTTTTTATTACAAGTTGTCTTTGGACTAAGATCCGACATAATCAGATAATCTTTATGGCTGAAAACCATATCATACTATAATGTAAATATGGTCTTCTTCCAAGCGAGGTTTGAATATTCTTTACATAATATTGAGGATATATACGAATATGTTATCGTATATTTCCATATATTAGGTTATGTTAATATTCCTTTTATCTCTATGTACATATCGTATGATATTAGGAAAACCTAGTTTGTATATATACTTTGGTCTTTTGACCTCTATCAAGACAAGAAAACCATTACCCTATTCTAGGTTTCTTGACATGGTATCAGAGCTCTAAAAAAAGCAAATTTTTTTTTTTTCAATCTTCTGTTCCTAACGGCTATTACTTCTCTGTCGCTACCTGTCTAAGCTATGGGCAGCGACGACGGCCATGATGATACACAGGGTTCCTCCGGGAAGACTACAGTTTCGCAAACGGCTGTGGAGGTTCGACGTCGTACGATATCTCCATATGATCTTTCATCAAGCGATAACCCCGACTCTGTTATCTCGCAACCGTTGCTTAAAGGATCAAACTACAATGAATGGTCCACTAACTTACGAATGGCTCTAAAGGCAAGAAAGAAGTTTGGTTTTGTCGATGGCTCAATACCTCAACCAAGCACGGACTCTGCTGATTTTGATGACTGGTGTACTAACAACGCCTTGGTTCTTTCTTGGATTAAGCTGACAATTACAGAATCTGTTCGCTCAAATTTATCTTACTTGGAACTCGCCAGCGACTACTGGGAACACATTCGTCGGCGTTACTCTATTAATAATGGGCAGCGAGTTCAACGCATTAAGGCTGAGCTCGCAACTTGCAGACAACATGGGTTATCTATTGAAGCGTATTATGGGAAACTGATGCAACTCTGGACGGCCTTATCCGAACATAGGATTATGAAGAATTGTGGTTGTCCTATCGGAGTTAACTTGGAGAAAGAGAGAGAAGAGGACAGATTACACGAGTTCCTCAAAGGACTTGACGAGTCGCTTTATGGTTCTGTCAAGTCTAGCCTACTCTCACGAGACCCTCTTCCTTCCCTTGATGATGCGTATAGTGCTCTGCTTCAGGATGAAGACTCCAAACAGACGACTCGAACTCTAGATGAACGAGTTGAAACTATGGCTCATGCTGTTCGTACATCTCAGACTTATGGGGCTTCTTCATCTCGCAGTGGCTTTATCTCTAAAGAGGAGAGAATGAAACTTACCTGTACAAGTTGCAGACGCAAAGGTCACCTAGCGTCAAATTGCTTCCGCTCTCTTGGCTACCCAGAATGGTGGGGAGACAGACCTAGAGGAGGCTTACCTTCAGCTGGACGTGGTTCTACTCCAGCGAATCGATCACCATCTGATCCTGCTCGAGCAAACACAGTGTCTCATTCGTCTAACTTGCAACACTCGGCTAACACGATCACTGCTTCAGATCGTGTCGGACTTACTGGTCTCACCGACGATCAGTGGAAAACGTTGGTGACTTTACTGAACGAGCGTACGCCTCCTAATACCTTAAGCGGTACGTCTCCTTCTTTCTCTTGGATACTTGACTCCGGAGCTACGAATCATATGACTGGTTCACTAGACTCCATTACTGATATACGAGATACACTATCATTACCGGTTAAACTGCCTGATGGCAGGATTTCTCTTGCGACACAGCAAGGCACAGCTGTTCTAAGTCCTACACTTACAGTTCAGAATGTATTATTTGTGGAAGGACTTCAGTGTCACTTGATATCTGTATCTCAGTTAGCACGACAGAAAACGTGTTTATTTCAGATTACTGACAAACTTGGGTTGATTCAGGACCGCATTACCAGGACGCTGATTGGAGTGGCTGAGCAGTCTCATGGGCTTTACTTTCTGAAAGGGATGGAGTTCGCAGGAGCTATTCTTCGAGACAACTCAGTGACATCTGAAGTTTGGCATCATCGCTTAGGACATCCCTCTTCTAGAGTTTTGGATTTTTTACCTATTTCTATTGATAGTGTTTCTCAAAATAAGGTGTGTGAGATTTGTATCCGCGCCAAACAGACCAGATGTTCTTTCTCTTCAAGTTCTAATAAAACTAAAGCTTTGTTTGAGATGGTGCATTGTGATTTATGGGGACCTTATAGAACTCCAGCTCGTTGTGGTGCTCGATATTTTCTCACTCTTGTTGATGACTTCTCTCGTTCTGTGTGGTTGTTCCTTTTGTCGACCAAAGCTGATGTACCCAAGACAATTCGGAACTTCATCTCTATGGTTAAACGACAGTTTCACACAGACATACAAAAGTTTCGCAGTGATAACGGAACTGAATTTATGTGCCTTTCATCGTTCTTCCGAGACAATGGCATTCTTCATGAGACATCTTGTGTAGGAACACCACAACAAAATGGTCGAGCCGAGAGAAAGCATCGACATATTCTGAATGTGGCAAGAGCTTTACGGTTTCAAGCTAACCTTTCAATAAGCTTATGGGGCGAATGTATTTTGACTGCAGCTTATCTTATAAATCGTACTCCTACTCCTTTACTCAAGGGTAAGACGCCTTTTGAAATACTTTACAGCAGACCACCACCTCTTACTCATCTTCGAGTCTTCGGCTCACTCTGTTATGCTCATAATCAACATCACAAGGGTGACAAATTTGCTGCTCGGAGTATTAAAGGTGTTTTTATCGGTTATCCTAACGGCCAAAAGGGTTGGCGCATTCTCAATCAGGAAACTGATAAAATATTTACAAGCAGAGATGTTGTCTTCTGCGAATCGGAATTTCCGTATGCCTCGACTTCGTCTTCTTCGTCTGGGGTCTCTCCAGTCCCTCCAGCCATTCCGATCGTCGCAGACATCCCTCCTGTATCTGATGAACTACCAACAGACTCTGTTTCACCGTTACCTGTTACTGAGCCCGTCTCCTTACCTTCTCCGACTGCTGAGACGTCACCTGCGACTGACACTCTTTCTGACTCTGACATCTCGTCTGATAATGACTTTACTCCGGCTGTAGCACCCGAGTTGTCTACTGAGGTTCCTTCTTCGTCTACCTTGGTTGATATTGATACACTTACTACGCCACCAGACTCGTCTACTCAGCCTGAATTAGATACTACTCCGGCTGCTTTACCTACTACGACTGACTTGACTTTACCTACTCCGGCTGACTTACCGTTAACTCCTCCAGCTGACTTAACTTCTCCGGCACAGGAGCTTGGTCGCGGTCTACGAACGAAGAGCATTCCAGCCAAGCTCCAGGACTACGTTCTCCAGACTATCTTACCTTATGCGTCTCGCTCCTCGGATACTCCTTACGCACTTGAGTTATATGTTGACTGTTCGAAATTCTCCGAGAATCATTGCCACTTCCTCGCTGCTATCTCATCTTTGCAAGAACCTACATCCTATCGTCAGGCTATACTTGACGAGATCTGGCGAAACTCTATTAAAGACGAATATGTGGCTTTAGAGGACAACGGCACTTGGGTAGTTGTTGATTTACCGCCTGGTAAACATGCTCTAAGCTGCAAATGGGTTTTTAAATATAAATTGATGGGACTTTGGAACGACCTAAATCACGGCTAGTTGTGTGTGGCAACAGTCAGATTGAAGGAGAGGATTATGAAGAAACTTTTGCTCCTGTCGCGAAAATGACTACAGTAAGAACGTTTCTACAGATTTCTTCATCTCGTAACTGGGAGATTCATCAAATGGACGTCCATAATGCGTTTCTTCACGGTGATCTAAAAGAAGAGGTTTATATGCGACCACCACCAGGTTTCAAGGGTTCTGATAAGAACAAAGTATGTCTCTTGAAGAAGTCACTCTACGGTTTAAAACAGGCCCCTCGATGCTGGTTCGAAAAACTATCATCCTCGTTAAAAACATATGGCTTTACACAGTCTCTATCTGACTACTCTTTGTTTATCTTGGATCGTGGTACGGAGTACATTCAGGTTCTCATTTATGTGGATGATCTTGTTGTTTCAGCAAGTAATCCGTCTCTCTTGGCATCATTCAAAACTTACATGAATCGATGTTTTCACATGAAGGACCTCGGTGTCTCCAAATATTTCCTTGGTTTGGAACTTGCTCGTAGCCCTCTTGGAATCTATCTCTGCCAAAGAAAGTACGCTCTTGGCATTATTGAGGAAACTGGTCTTCTGGCTGCTAAACCGGTCGCCTTTCCCGTGGAACAGAATCAGACCTTGGCTCTCGATAAAGGACCTGATCTTGCAGACGTCGCTGCTTATCGACGACTTGTTGGCCGACTTATTTATCTTGCTGTTACTCGTCCAGACCTTGCATATTCGGTTCATCTTCTTGCTCAATTCATGCAGAAGCCTAAACTGGCTCATTGGAATGCTGCTTTACGAGTCGTGCGTTACTTGAAAGGTAATCCAGGACAGGGTATTCTTCTTCGCGCTCATACTGATCTCACATTATCTGTTTGGTGTGATTCTGATTGGTCCGGTTGTCGCACGTCTCGCCGGTCTCTCACTGGATGGTTTATCACTCTTGGTGGCTCTCCTATATCTTGGAAAACACAGAAACAAGACTGCGTTTCACGCTCCAGTTGTGAGGCTGAATATAGGGCAATGTCATCGACAGTTCAGGAGGTTCTTTGGATACGCAATCTCCTTCGGACGTTTGGAATTAACTTCACTTCTCTGATTCCTTTACATTGTGATAGCAAGTCCGCAATTTACTTGGCAGCTAACCCGGTTTTTCATGAAAGGACGAAGCATGTAGAGAACGATTGCCATTTTATACGAGATGAGATAGTCAAAGGCACCATCGCAACCATACATGTTTCTACTCACTCTCAACTTGCGGACATTTTCACGAAGCCTCTTGGACGCAAAGGATTTGACGAGTTTCTTCCCAAGTTGGGAGTTCTTGATCTTCACTCTCCAACTTGAGGGGGGGTATTGAGGATATATACGAATATGTTATCGTATATTTCCATATATTAGGTTATGTTAATATTCCTTTTATCTCTATGTACATATCGTATGATATTAGGAAAACCTAGTTTGTATATATACTTTGGTCTTTTGACCTCTATCAAGACAAGAAAACCATTACCCTATTCTAGGTTTCTTGACACATAATTAACCATACATTGAAAAACTCCCTTCATGTTGACCCTATTGGCCTTTGACTCAGTTGCGGTTATCTGCTTCTCTACTTTCATCCATATCAACCCTCTCGTAGTCAGAACGAAACGGGAACCAAACATAATCGGTGCCTTCCTTTTTCATGTGAATCATGCTCAGTTTCTCTGAGTTTACGTTGTACACACAAAGACGATCCCGGCTTGAAAGCGTTACCATGTCGTTGCTTGGTGTCCACAACACGTCTTCTACTATCCCCATACGTTTAATATCTTTCACTTTTACCCACGACTTTTCAAAACTGCTCTTTAAAACCCATAACCGGTTTAGTCCCTCTCCTGAACCCGTCATCCACCAACGGCTAACACCTAGCTTCCCTTCGTATCTGACCAATGTTGGAGCAACACCAAAGTTTGGTGTTTTAAAGAAAGACCAAGTTTCAGTTTCGAGACAGAACCGGATCACATTGCCGTCCCATGATAACCAGTGCAAGAATCTAGTGGCATGTACCGGTTTTGAAAGAATAAGACCGTCATTTCTTGGTAGACGCAAATTCTTTATCCTCTTCCACTTAAACGAATCGGAATCGAAAACTTCACAGACGAAAGTTCTATGACTCCGATTCAGTACACCCGGTAACCTAGAAAGCCTAAGTATTTTATACCGGAAAGGGTTGAGTTGGTTTACCGCTAAACCGAATGAGACAGCGCAAGTCTGCATTGTTGGGTTCGGTATGATCTGATACTGTTTTGTGGTTGGTTTGCAGACTATGTACTCCGTCACACTTGGTCTTGTTTCGTTAACACTGCACAGAGCAAAATCCCATGACTTGCATCACAAGCTTCAATCTTTATTTTTCCCGGTGGTAGAAAATCGATTGAGACTCCATTGTTTTCAGAAACTGTCTTCTCATCATAGACAAATCTGGTTTGATAGTTGCGCAAAGTATTGCGCAAAGTAGCCGCAAAGTAGCCGCAAATAGAATTGGTTCTGTCGCGATTGAGGTTGAGAAACCAAGACTCGTAGCTTCTCTTGTTGCACTTATTGTTAAGAACCCTAGATTTTCCAACATCCCAAGCCGGAAAACGAGAGAGAATCTCTATGATCATGTCTTGATCTATCACCGGAGAGCTCATGATCCTCTCTGTGAAAAGAGATGAGAACCCTGAACCCTGAACGAGTAAAGAATAAATAGAACCAGTGTCGGTTGACAATCACGAGATGTTCATGTATGTACTTTTTCTCTTTTAAGGAAAAGGAAAATTACCAACGTTACCTTTCTATTAGCTATCTCCAAAGCAAACAAAATAGCAAAAAGATAATACAGAAGTCTTGTTCTGTATGTCTTTAAGCACTGACTACTTTTCCTTTTTTGTATGATTATTAGAGTGAATCTTAAACTCATTTTAAATTTACTTCATTTTGAGGGGGAAATTTAGGAAAACCATTAGAGATGATCTTATACATAGTTTTCAATTTACCTTCTTATTTGGCTCTAATCTCCCCTTCAAGAGCATCTACACATCAAAAGCATCTCATATGGCATTCCGGCCTCCGGGTCATTTTTTTTCTTGCTTGCGGTTAAAATAAAAACCTTTTAACAAAAACGATATTTCCATATTTTAATATATGAAATGATAACTTAGATTTCGAATTTGGGAACCTATAAAAGGAGGACTCGTAAACCTTATAATAGAATTGACCAAGAGTCATTTGCATGGAAAATACCAAATAAGATGGTAATTTGCACAAATGAAAAAACAATAAAAATTGGAGAAAAAAACATAGTAAAATTACATGATTATCCCTATGAGTGCTCACAAGAGGAAGAAACAAACTAACTTTCGATCTAGATGGTTATATTTCAATGTATCCGGATATTTTACATCTAACAAACCTCTATTCGTTTTAGATGGTTATATTCCAATTTATCCGTATATTTTATATCTTAACTGGTTATTATATTAGTGGTTTGTCTAACTTAAATATTTATCTGAACAATATTATTGTTAGTTGGATATTTCGATTAGTAGTCGATTATCATTATAAACTCAAACTCTGATAAGTTAACTAATATATCAATTATCCGGGTATCATTATTGTTAGATGGAATTTTTCAATAAATGGTCGGCTAAATGTATAATAACTTTCACTATAAGTCACAAGTAGAGATGTCAAACAGGTTGATCCGTCCCGTCCCGTCCTGTACCGCAGCGGGCTCATCTCTTTGCGGGTCACGGCGGGTCAGGCCCGCGCGGGCTGCGGTCTCCAAAAGGTCGTCCCAAGCCCGTACCGCAAATTGCACACTCCTTTACAGGCTGTCCCGCGGGATATACGTTAATGTAATGTGTCCGATCATGCTTGACTGCAGGCCGCTCCAGAACACTTCCTGATGCTGCATGCTGCTCTAAGATGCATCAGGCTGCTCCTCTACATAACCAAGTTCACATAATTAATATACATGAAATGTCTACAATGCAAATTCTTCAAAATTTGTAATATATTATGCATATTTTCTCTATTAAAAGTGCATATAGAACATGAGATGATATATATATATATATATATGAAGTCATAACCAAACAAAAAGTGCATGTAAAGTGAGATGTTAATGTATATTCTATTCTATTGATGTAACAAGATAACAATGATAAGTAACGAGAGAACATGAAGAATAAAATACATATCGAAGAAGGCTCTAATCAGTAACAAGACTAACTCTGTCAGCTGAACGACAACATTGTTATAGAATTAAATAGCTTAGTCGATCAAGGCTCTAACCATAGCTTATTTTCGTTACCGCTTTGATCAGAGCTTAGTCTTGTTCATGTTATCTTAACCAAATAAAATAGTTATAGTTAATTTTGTCACACTCAAACATATTTACATACCAATTAAAGATAATTTCAGAATATGTTTTTCATTAGCTTATAACTCTTAAGTTCATAACCAATTTTTTAGTTTAAATGAATAAAAACTAAATATAATCAAACACCAAAACTAAACTGCTAATCCCAAAATTAATTAAAAACACCAAATTAAAACATTAATGGAGCTCAAAACATCATCGTCGGAGCTCGAATCATCATTGCTGAAACTTTTTTCTTTTTTCACAGGAAAGTCATATAAATTACCTTTTTCACTCTTTTTTATTTTTTTTTGAGGTAAAACAAGAATTGAAGAGGAAAAAAATGCGGGTCTTTGTAATCCCGCAGACCCGCATCGTCCCGTCCCGCAAAAGATCCAGTCCCGCAAAGACCCGTCCCGCAAAGCCCGCTAATTTGCGGGTCTGTAAAATCTCGGCCCAATCCCGTCCCGCGACAGTTCTTTACGGGTCAGACCCGCGGTCCAGGTCTATGATTGACATCAGTAGTCACAAGAACCTTCAAGGCAACCTCAACACACTTGAAAGTTGTGGAACAAATTTGATGAAAGAATCTGTTTGTTTAAAAGTCTTGGACCAATATCGAAGAGTCACAAAGATCAGAGACCAAACATGCAAAATTTCAACAAGGTCAGAAATCCTATGATCCCGGAGGATTGCTGAAATCGATCGCTGCACACCAGAATTGCTCGATCTGCAGTCCTCGGCCTCAAGCTTCGATACTATGCTGTAAATCGATCAAAATTCCTCTGATTCGATGGAGAACACAAGGTGTTTTTTTTATGAGAGAAGATGTTGGGGAAGAAGAACCAATGAATGTATCGATTAGTGTGAATAAGATAATAACTCATTCGTGTCTATGCCTGATCACGCGTGAGAGAGAGAAAGAAAAAATGATTCAGAAATGAAAAAAATAGAGAAATGAGAAAACAATAAGAAGAAGCAATAAGTTTTCGTAAGGTAATGTAAAGGTAGAAGAACCATATTGAAAAAAAAAACAGTTCAGCCAAAAAGGTAAATTCCATGCATGCAAATTATGATGTTATTCTTGTATATGAAGTGCAAATATTCATTGACCAATATATACTCAATTAATTTTTTTTTTGACTATAGAAGCATGTAGGTAGAACTAGGATTTACGAACCAATTCGTTGTATTCATGCCTTCTAATCAATAAAACACTATCATCTTCTGACCTTACTCCTTTATTTTATGTGTTTCATAGTATTATGAACCTTATTTATTTTACTCTAACGATGATCACACATTCATTGTAAATTTTTCTAAATACATAAAAAAATTAAAACACTATATAACCGTTCATGTTATTCACATAAAATGATAGAAAACACATAATAGAAACACGTATACTTATATCATATGTAGTGTTACATGGAAGCAGAAGCAGGTAGGCAGAAGCAGAATCATATGGAAGTACAGAAGCGAGATTTTTAAAAATATTAGGAAGTGGATACGTGTTGGAAGCGTACATATATATATATATATATATATATATATATATATATATATATATAGAAAGAATTACATATATAGAGGTCACTTTAGTCTACCAAGACACTTTTCATCGACTCTTTACACATATAGAGGAAGATAAAATTACCATGATATCCTCTTTCTTTCTAAATTGATTTTTGTATTTACTTTTTTTTTCTGTCACAAGATTTTGAGTGGATATCAACATATTGATATCAGATTTAAAAAAACGCTCTCTAACCCTAGGCGGCGATAAAAAATGAGATCTTTTAATCACAGTGAAGATTGAATCGATCGGGAGGATCTTTGTGATTCTCTTAACTAGAATCAACGAGGGGATGGATTTCGACGGAATTGGAGATGGATTCGTATCAAAGGATTTTTTGGAAAAGAGGTGTTTGGGACAAAGATGGAGAGTTTTTCTGGGAATTTCCCAGCATGATGAGTTTTATCTATAAAGGAAAGGGGGATATTTCCGTTTGGTTTGCTTGATTATTGGAGATCTGGTGTGCAAGGGATGTGAAGTTTTCAAGGTTCAGACATGGAAAGTGGTCTCATTTGCAATATCCGATGGGGAACGACGGATCTTGAAAGGTACATACTTTTGGATTGGGTAAAATTGAGGTTTCAGTCATAGATTCTTCATTCTAGTATCATGTTTTGGATTTGAAAATCAATTTATATGGAGTATTCTAGGAAATTAGGAATGATGAATATTTGGTTCTTCAAACATATAGATGACTATGAGGTTTTAAAAAGAAAATCAGACCAATTCAAAAACCTTGGTTACAAAGTTTCAATCTTTTTCCAAAATTGAAAATCTTATTTTAAGATTTAGAATGTTTTTGTGTTTTTCAGCTACTCAGATTGTCTAGTACTTTTCATGAGCAGGATCCGACTACTCAGATTGTCTAGTACTTTTCCCACTCTTTCCATGGCTTTTGCTATGCTTCTCCAAAGAACTTTCACATAAGAAGAGCTAGCTAGAGCCACCAATGACTTCTCTGAGACAAAATTGTTAGGACAAGGCAAGTTTGAGATGCAATGTCTTTTAAGAGTTATTTACTAGCCACCTTTGTAACCTTTTTGAAATGTGTCAGTTGTATAGTATCCATGTGTACATCAATATCACAGTGTACAGAGGTGGTCATATGTACATCAATATCATAGTGTTGTACATCACTAAACTCAGAACGGTACATAAACGCATGGCGTTGGGGTTATAGATCTGTGAATCTCTAGTCATTAAAATGTCCACATGTATGCCCATATCTTGTGGACACTCCAGCATATCGTACACATAGACGCCACTTCTCATCTTCAGTCATTAAAAGATTAATCATTTAAGTGAACTGAACAGCAAAAACGAACCGCAGTAAGAATGACTTTTATTCAAGTAAAGAATTTTGTGGACTGCGTTTATAGTGGCGTACATGTGCATTAAATTACAACAATGTACACGTGTACCGATTGATATGTGTACATATGTATACATTTTCGATAAGTAAATGGTCACAACTCTGTGTGTAGCCCACCCATTCACCTTTCAGAGGCTCATCTTCACTTGTTTCCCAGGCTCATCTTCAAACAAAATTAGTAACCTATGATTCCATACTCTTCAGTTATGTGGAGTTAAAACAAAATTCAGAACTAAATTATCTGATTTGTAATAAAAAAAATTATTGGTGAAAAAATACATTTATATAGTCACAGCTCAACTGAATCAAGACTTTGATTTTTAAATAAATGTTCAAACATAAGTTCCAAAAAAAATTGGTTCACTTGCTTTCAGATGAGGTGAGATGGATAACTCACAAAGAACAAAGAGTTTCTCAGAAGGATCAAACTTTAATCGGTGTTTTGTAGGTAGAAATTATGCAACTTATGATTGGAGGGGAAGGTATTGGGTGCTGACTGTGAACCGATCCACCCAGAAAAAGAGTTTCGAAACGGAATTTTGAAGAAACTCCGATCCCGACCATATATTTTCCGCTGTCATAAATTAACTGTCTCTTTTCACGTTTAGGATATAAGATCCAGGACACAGAAGGATTGATATGGAGAGAAACATAGCTTTATTGTTTGTTCAGACCAGAAGAATAGAGAGAGAAGATGAGATCGGACGTGAGAAAAAACACAAACTAAATTTAACTTCAAACTCACGTGCAACAACAAGAAAATGTTTAAGTTGAAGACAGTTTAGTCTTTTTAGCACAAAAAACTGTCCCAGTAGTATAAAGTGTCCTAACAAGTAATAAAATGTTGAAAAGTGACTTATAGTGTTAAAAACTATATATATATATATATATATATATTAAAATATAAGGCTTTTAAAAAACTTTTTGACTAAATATTATATGATTCAAATTAAAAAATAAATCATTTAGTCATTTTTAATAATTTTAAATGATTTCATACTAAAACTTCTAAAATACACTTGAATTAAGTTTATAAGAAAATATTATATCAACTATTTTTAGTATTTCATAAATAATTAACACAATATATCTGAATATATAATATCTCTCTATTAAAAACCTCAATGTGTATAGATAATTTACAGAGTTGGTTTTAATTTATTATATTTATATTCTCTCTATTTCATTACTATTTAGTTTAGATTTTATATCATTTTTATTTGTGCCATTGTGTTTTTTAAACAGACGTTATATAACAAACAATTTATATATCATAGAAATAGAGAAAGTTATTTAAGAAAAAAAAACAAATAAAAAGCATGGCTAACATATTCAATTATTTTTACATCTATTTTTTTTTTTTTTAATTTCCATTTATTATTAAAAAAAACAAATATGGAGCCCATATCCACAAACGGACAGTGCTCGAAAAAAAAAAAAGAAAGCCTGCGAACAGACCAGGCTGCAAGAAAACCAAACTCTAAACTGCAAAAAAAGATAACCAGACTGCAAGAACAGAGAGGTGACCCGGAACAAGAACCTGTCTTCTAGCCAGAGGATCCAATCTGAGCCTAATCAATTGTTGAGTCTCTGCTATAATAGTTCCTGGAGTTTTCGCTGTTGCTGAGTGAATTCTGTTGTTTCTTTCCTTCCAAAGCAAATACAGAACCGCTTGGAAGATGAGTCTTACTATCAGAGTCGTGTTAGAATCTCTTGAGGGAGCCTTCAACCAACACAACACTTCCTCAAACAGCACTGGCGAGGTCAAATGCAAACGGGATAAGAAAAAAGGACCAAACTTGCTTACTGTAAACACAATAAAAAAATAGGTGTTGCCTGCTCTCCTCTCTTCCTGTGCACAGAACACAAGTTGAAGGAACTGACAAACCCCATCTAATGAGCCTGTCCCTTGTAACCATTCTATCACGAGCTGCTATCCACGTGATAAACGCATGCTTCGGAATCCTCCCTGCAAACCAAACAGCCTTATGCCAGGGAACTTCCAAAGGGAAAGGATGCAATGCCCTCCACGTTTCAGAGACTGAAAAACAACCATTTCCTCTCCCCCTCACCGGGATCCAAACATAATTGTCATCCACTTCCGAAGCTATAATCTCTTGAGCATTAGGCAAGGTGTCTTTTAACAAAGCGATTACCGGGCTTCTACTTCTACTCCGATCCCAACGCCATCCATCACTCGTCAAAACATCAGCCACAACTGCATCAATACTTAAACCCGTGATCTGGGGACCTCTTTCACCTATCAACTCAATAAGGGGACCAGCATTAGTCCAGTTATCCTGCCAGAAGCTAGCAGTGATACCCGAACCCACTTCGCAGAACAGCATCGGTCTTGCTAAAGGTCTCAACTTACAAATTGCTCTCCAAATCCAGCTACCTTTGCGAGTTGGATCCAGCACCCAGAAATTTTCTGAGCCAATGAGATTCCGACGCACTCACGAAACCCATAAAGAGCCTCTTGCTGCAAAAATGAGCCAAATCAGTTTCAAACCCAAGACTCTAGTCCAGTCCGCTAGACGCCTTAGGCCCAAACCTCCAGCTTCCTTCGGAGTACAAACCGACTCCCAGGCAATTTTTGCTCCTCTTGCCGAGTTCGGAGCTCCATTCCACAAGAATGCTCCACACATACGTTCCAGGATGGAGATACATTCAGCTGGAATGATAAACATTGAAGCCCAGAAAGATATCGTCGAATAGATCACTGCTTGAATTAACTGAAACCTCCCCGCAAAAGACAAGTGTTTAACTGTCCATGAGTTAAATCTAGCAGCAATTTTATCCAACAAAGGCTGGAAATCCGAGCGAGTCATTTTCTTCGGAGAGAGAGGGACTCCCAAGTAACGGAGAGGAAGGGCCCCTTGAGCAATCCCCATTGCAGATGCCAAGCTCCGACATCTACTCGAACTTCCACCATCTAGCAGTAGCTCCGACTTCTGTCTGTTAATCTTCAGCCCCAAAATCAGTCTGAACTCCTCAAGAATGCCTAAGATACCCCGAAGAGACTCCTCTGAACCGTCGAAGAAGATTAACACATCATCAGCAAAGCAATGTCTGTATACACAAAATAAAGGAAAAACTATATCAACATGACTCATTTTGAATAAAGATTTACATCATTATGTAAGGATATGATAAAACAATGTCTGTATACACAAAATAAAGAAAAAACTATATCAACATGACTCATTTTGAATAAATTTGAGGATAAATTAATTAATCTAACTTCTAATGGTAACCAAGGAAATGAAGTAGAACACCACATTCCTTAATATTCCTTGAAAGATTTACCATTTATGAAGATTAATTTTTCATTTTCATTCTTTCTCCTTCCTTTGTTTGTAGAGAATTATAATTCCTAATCATTCCCAAATTTTATTTCTACTCGTTCTTTTTCTATCCATTCCTAATTTTCTTATGATGGTCCATTGCAAGATTGTTACGATTAATAATACACTTTCATTCATCAACATCATGATATATTTTAATTTTACAATGAATATTAAATTTCTAAATCTGTTGTACTGTAGTGATCAATAAATTTGACGTACATATTTGATAAAGAAATTAAATAAAGAATTATCTTCAAATCTCAGCTTAAAAAGCGCAAAATTGTTTCAAACCAGCTTCACGATTCAATACCCCACCTAAGATGTCAACAATAATCAACACATATCATATGCATATGCAATCTGATGTAGAAACAATATTTTAAAATTTTAAACATTTATATGCTTTTTTACAAATTTTTTTTACATTAAAATTCTATATTATATTTATGATTATGCTCTTTATAAGTAGCTACTCAAGATGTTATATTTTGGTCAGTGGGATGTACCGCCCTGCAGCATGTTAAACTGGTTAAAAGAGAATTGCATGAAAGAGAATGTGAAAATACTATAATACTGTAGAATCATTCGAGTATTTATTTCGGATTTTGTTAGGTTCAGATTCATTTTTCGGTTGCTGTGGTTCAGCTTTTTTGTTTTCCAAATTCTAGCTCTAAAGTTGCTCAAAGCTTCCTTGCTATACTATCTAAATTTCCAAAAATCTAATCTATTAAAACTGAAGTACAAATAAAATTTGACCATGCCTTTTCCACAATAATTACAATTGTATGCCACTGATCAAAACATATAAGTTTTATTAACGATACTAAAACTAAACCTAGATATTTTGAGTCAATCGCAGCGAAGCCGGAGAATGAAGCCGCCATTGACCCTCACTTTGTTGAAACTAGAGAAGTCCGCCGTCGAGAAGAGGTTCCAACCATCAGTAGCTCAGGAAACGATTATCTTAAACGTGAGGTTTTCCGACGCTTCAGTAAACTCAATATGTTGGAGTGATTGATGAGATAACTACCATGAAAGATGGCATCATTCCTTCCTTCATAGGTATTTCATCAATCAGTCCTTTTTTTAATCTTTAGATCTGAGATATGGTAGCACTTAGCTTGATTAAGTCGTGTCTAGACAAAGCAAAAAAAAACTGTGTGAAATTTTCCTTAGGCTTATATGTTATTTGGTAAAGTATTTTCTTTTTGGTATTTTCAGAATCCGTTAGATACAGTCGTTATTGATGTTTTTTTGTTCTGAGGAATAACTTATGTGATTACGAAATGATCAGACAAATTTCACCCCTCATGGAAACGAGGAAGCATCTCATTCACAGTACTCTGGTTTAGTTCTTGAAGTATTTTGATACTATATGCTTGGCTCTTTGTTAGTTGTAGGATCTACCTCAACAGTTAAGTTGGTTGTTAGAATGTATGTGCTGAATCTTTCTTTATGGTCGTGGAGTAAGTTTCATCTTTGTTTGTTTGTTTCATCTAGAAAATAACAATTTTTTTTCTGTGCAAAAAAAATAACAACTAAAGTCTGACAAAACTAATAAAATAATTTAATAGGTCAAATATAAAATCAATACATAAAACTCATTTAAACTTTATTTTCTAGATCTTTATCACTCTGTATCTTCATTACCTTAAAAAAAAATTTATATACACATTAGTTTAAAACCTATATTTTGAAATAATTGTTTTTCGTTCTTTGATAAACTATAAATTTCACAAACATAAATAATTCAATTATTAAAATTTTCAACACAGGGAACTATGAAATAAAAAACGAACGAAGTGATAAGTAGAAGAAAAAATATCTTAGCGTGAAAATTAAACTTTGTAAATTTTGTGATTTTTGAGTTGCAGAAACGTAAAAAAAAACAAGAGAAGATACTTTATTAATCTTTTATAAATCATATTTTTACTTTAACGAAGAAAATTTAATTGTTTTATTAACAAATTTTTTGTTTATATTCAAATCAAGATTTTGTTGGTTCATTGGGCCGACAGTTCCCGGGTTTTTGATGGTTCGATATGGATTTTTAAGCGATATAACTTTAGTTAGGTTTTGGCATTATCCAATTCAGATTGTTGTCTGATTCATGGTTCAATCCGGTCCGACCAGGTTTGGTCCGGGTTTAAAAACGTTGGTTTAAATAAAATATTTGCTTTAAAAATAAATTTAAAATTCAAACTTTAAATACCAATATCGATAGTATAATTTCATAAAAGCCATAAAAACAAGAAACTTTAATATTTTACCATTCAATTTTTATTTTACCAATTAGAATGGATAAAATCACAATAAAAAATACAATCTCAGAATTTATAAATGAACGTTAAATACATTGAACAAAACGCACCATTGTCAAAATTTATGAATCTATATGAATATGTATACATAAGGTTTTAATCTTTGTATAGAGGATGTCAAATATATTACGTTTTTTAAAAGTAACAGTTAATAGTTGTATAGTCTAACACTATTATTTGCAAACTCTATTATACTTTAAGGTTGTGTGCTTTTCTAAATATGTCACGTATCTATATTATTAAAACTGAAGTACACATTGAGATTGTTTGGAAACATGAATAGTAGTCTAAATTAAAATTGTTTGGAAACATGGATAGCAATATTACATTAATTGCATTCCCATATTTTACTTAGTTTAACAATTTCATTAACTATATTACCTTAATAATAGTGCAGATTTTTATTTATTAATTAATCAATATAAACTTGTGCCAATTATAAAATCACAAATATAAATAATTAGATTTTATATATGGTTAAAAGTTCGGTTTAGTTTGTTTTATTAAAATATTTTTTATTTTAGTTTCTAATCGTTGGAAAATTATGTAGTCAAAAACATAATTCAAAGACATGTTTTGTGAATAAAATAATAACTTAAAGTTAAGATAATAAAAATGTGTTACTTTTTTCGTCACTTAAATTTACACTCCATATAATAATTTACTAAATAAAAGAACTTTTTATTTTACTTAATTTAGCCAAACACATAGAAAGAATTTTTTTATTAAAATCAGTTAGGCATGAACATTAGTTATTCATTTAGGTACAAGTTGTTTCTTTCGGATATTGTTTTCTTTTTGTTATAAAAGGTATGTTTCAATATTATAAACTTGTGTATGGGTTTTGAGTTGGATTCTTTTAGATTTGGATGACTTCTGTTTTGATGTATAGAAACCTAAAATTATCTAAATAACCAATATGTCTAAAACGGGTTCGGATAGTGTATCAAAATAATTATATTACCCGATTCTGTCCAGATATTTTGAATATAATTAGTTATATTACATGACATCTTAAACATATAGCACTAGCTAATATGAAAAATAAATATCGTTGTATAAAAATGTAAGAATTAATACCCGTACACCCGTGCGGGTCAATATCTAGTTAAGTATTAATGAAAGTGGCATAATGGTAAACAAGATTTTGATCCGCGCGGGGATTTTTTTTATAAAGTATGTAATGATCTTTTAAACACATTGCTTATTTACATATTTTTTGTCTCCTACAAACCTTCCCGGACCGAAGATAATCCGACTAAAACCTCGGAATATTTACATATCTGAATTGTATTTGCTTAATTTAAAACTCTATAAACACGATATCAATGAAGATTTGTATTTCAACTGGTGTTTTGATGTCCTTATCAATCTGATTCTGTGAAAAAATAAAATACTTTTTTATTAAATTATTTCAAAAAGTATTTTTGTACATAATATTCTATCTAAAATTTTATAACTTGTGCAGTTTGTTTCGATAATTTTATAACTTGTGTAGACTTTGTTTTTAAAAAGGAATTTGAAAAATCATACATTAACCCGCAACGATATCTAGTTTGACTTGTGTTCAACGTAAACTCATAACCCGCTGGTTTTATAAAAAAGTTTCATGTATATTTTTAATGTTTTATAATTGACATATATAGTAGAATATATTATTTTTCTAATATAGATTTTTGATAATATTTTTTTATTTGTACATAATATTATATTAAAAGTTTTAAACGATGTAATTTGATGTAATTTTACTATTTATATATAACCTGTTATTTTTTGTTAATTTAGTTTAAAATGAAACAACATACTAAAAATTAAAATTTTAATTTTTTGCATAATTTCTATGAATTATTATTAATTTATGTTATTTTGTTTTCTTTAAATTGAACTCTTGAAATTTATATTTTGACTAAACTAAATAAAGTAATATTATATTTAAAAATTGTTTGATATAATATATATTATATATTTCAGTTTGTGTTTTTTATTTTCACCCCAAAGAAAATAATTTATGATTTGGTGAATATATGAATATTGATTTGTTTAGATAAGCTTTGAAATTATAATTAATTAATTCAAAATGATTTTAAATGCAGATGCAGAATATGTAAAAAAAAGAAATACAAAAAGGAAATAATTAATTTATTGTAAAAGTAATGGTTAAATGTGCAAATAAAAGAAAGTATTTAATCTACTATCCAAGTTTCCAAACAATTTTCATTTAATCTATTATCTAAGTTTCCAAACAGTTTTCATTTAATCTGTTATCCAAGTTTCCAAACAGTATCAAATCTCCTATCTTCCTATTCAAGTCTCCAAAAACTCTGATTTTCTACTTGAGTTTTAGTAAGATATATTAAATAGATTCTAACTTTCAATTATGTAAACATGATATAGAAACATATCTAATGGCATTGGCTAAAGTTAACTTGCATATATGAAAAATTGGAAATCAAACATTGAATGTTGACCAATATTATGAAATAAAATATTTTTTAACTAAAAGTTAAAGTGAATATCCTATGGAAATATTTCTTTGTTTTTATACACTGAAACATATCTTATTGCTAACTGACATATTAGTCCAGTTGTCCAAATTTTTGCTCCAGTTTACTATAAAACTTATCGGAAAGTTTATATTTTCTTCATCAATAAGTTCTTATTTTTCTGTTATTCAAATAAACAATAAAATAATGAAATTTATCTTTTCTTTTGTTGTGTTCTTTTTCTTCCTCAATTGTTTAGCCACTGCGCAAACTCTAATCCAAAATTATTGCAAGGAAGCGACAACCACAGATCCAGATTTCAATTATGACATATGTGTTCAATATCTTGAAAAAGATCCGCAAAGCAAAAATGCAACTAATCTCAAAGAACTGGTCATAGCAATAACGAAGAACGCTGCATCAAAATCAACTACCGTGAAAGGGATCGCTGAGGAGATTCTCAAGAAGAACCTTACACATGGTATTGAGTCATCTTTACGTGATTGTGTCGAGTTTTTTGATGATGTTAATGATTCTTTGAACGATACTTTGAGATTCGTCGATTTGGGCAATTATAAAGACGGTAATTTTGCTCTGTCTACTGCATTGACTAATCTGGGAACCTGTGAAGATGGATTCAAAGAAGTTGATACGAAATCTCCGATTTCTAATGAGACCGATGTTTTGCATCAACTAATTCATATTGATTTGGACTTTTCGGGGATGCTAAAATGAAATCTATAAAAGTGTATTATTTGTGGATTAATAATATTTACTAAATAATCTCGAGAAACGATCTTACAAGAAAAAAAATCATTGTATTGTTTAACTATTGTATAGATTCTGATAAATCACAATCTTTCATTCATCAAATCTTCATATACTATTATGAAAATAATGTATTTGAATCCTTTTTATCCCGCTGCAACAGCAATATACGTGATTCATAGGTCACAACCCACTTGTCAAAATGATAATATCACTAAAGAAATAGAATTTGAAGTTTTTCTCAATGAAATAACAGAAATTTTTAGATTTCCATGATCACTACCAACCTTTAAAAAAATAAAATCTAACTAGCTAATTAATTAATCAAAAAAAAATTAGCTAATTAATCGGGTCACTAAACGTAAAGTGGAGCGTGACCTTGGCCAAATAGGCCCATTCGGTTGTATTCTACGATGACCATAATAGACATATAATGCACATAATTAAAACTAAATTGGTATGAATAATTATATGGATGTTCATCGTAGGCTCAAAAGCCCATATTCTAGACAGTTATAAATACTAGAGTGATGTGCCTATATATATATGTACCATCTGACTATGGAATAATAAGAACAATCGATTCTCTCCTTCTCTATTGATTCACAACATTGTTATCAGCACGCTCTAACCCTAGCCGCCAAAAGAGAAAAAAAAACTTACTACCGAGAAATAAACTAAGCCTGTTGATCCGATTGCATCTCCGATGATTTGTTAGATGTCTCATATGGACAATCATATCTCAGTCAAAATAAAACAGCTAAGTTTACTTAATCAGTTAGACCTGAGTATTCAATTGACTTACATATTCATCGAAGAATAAATTTTTTCGTCTTTATAAATATATGTTCATGCTACGCAAAACCCTAACCGATGTTGTTTTGTCCACGGATATTCTTTGATGTATCCGAGATTCGTTTCAAGTCGAGTTGATTGTGGAACCGCCATAACAACCCATCTTTAACCATCAGGTCAAAATGAGATAAGTTACCTCATCCTTAGTAGTTAATATTTTAATGGTTAACTAGATTTTGACCCGTGTTTGAAAAACGCGGGTTTGTTTTCGAAATTAAATATATAGTGAATATGTGTGTTGTATGTATAAGATAAAATATATAAATAGTTAATTATAAACTTTCTATTAAAAATAAAAGAGTTGTATAAAACACTTAAGGAAAAACTAATAACAATAAAATTAATTTTCCTTTTCAAATGTCTAAATATAATCTTATTTTTCTTATAGTTAGCTAAATTTTGTTTTAAATAATTTTGTGTTAAAAATTATAAACTAAAAATAAATTCAATTATTTCACCCGGTATGATTGTGACATGTGTCAATTGAAAAAAATTAGATTGTGGATGTGTCAATAAAAGCCGGCATTATGTGAAAATAATTTTGTTTCCTAAAATCCTAAATAAAATAGTTTTGTAACATATTTATTTCTCTTTTAATCTTAACCAAATAAGATTGTTTTTGATTTTTTTAATCGTGACTAGAGATAATTGCAAAATTTTATTTAATAGTGATTTTTACTTATAGATTCAATGATAAATATGAAATGAAAAATTATTTAATTAACAAGAAAAAATGTAAAAAAATTATTGCTATTGGAAAAAACGAATTTTGAAACTGGCAACTTTTAAAAATAGTTAACTGGAAATACTTATTTGTTAGAAATTTATTTTCTATAATTGTAGACAAAATATAGTCATAAAAGATTATGTAATATTAATTTCCTTTTCTAAAATCCAAAAAAATCTGTAAAGCATATTTGATAGTTGTTTTAATTTTTTTATTAAAAACAAATCCTAAAAAAAAATTGTATCATATTATTAAGTCTTAACTAAAAGAGAATTGTAAAAATTTATTTGATAATAGTTTTAAGAGATTATTTGATGATGAACATGATACCAAAAATTATTTAATTAACAAAATAAATGTAAAATTAGTATTGATACAAATTATAAAAATAGTAATTTCAAAACCATTTATTAATAACTAGAAATAATTATTTGATAGCGATCTGTTTTCTAAAATTCTAAAGAGAAGATAAATGGTAAAGGTATATAACAGAAATTTTCCTTTTCTAAATCCTCGACAAAAAATGTTTTATTATTATCTTAGTATAGTTATTTTTAATTAAGAGATAGTTTATTACATATCATAATATATATCTATACTATTATTTGCAAAGTGATTTTTCGCAATGGAGCTCTCACGTTAAAAGTTAGACTGGTTAATATCGTTTATACACTTAATGAATAAAATATCTATAATAAAAACGAATTTAAATTATTTTGATTAGATAAATAATCAACATAATAGTAATCAGAATTATCCAAAACCTAAAAGTATATTAAATAAAAAAAATAATTCCTATATATTTGTATTGTTATCTTAAAATTATTTTTAATAAACTATTAATAAAACAAAAACTACATAACTAAATATTAATCAGTTAGTTTTTTAGTTTTATATAATTGAAAATAGAATATTGATTGACTTTTTAAGATTTATTTTTAACAATGAATATATATATATATATATACAAAGAAATGTTTCTTAAAAATATACGTAAGAAATTTAAATAAAAATATATATAACATTTTGTTAGAAAACATAAATAATTTCTTATTATAACCACAAAATACATAACTAAATATTAATCAAGTAAATGTTTTAGTTTTATATAATTGAAAGATAATATTGAATGACTTCTAAGATTTTATTTTACTAATGAATATATATAAAATAGTTTTTTAAAATTATTCGTAAGAATATATAAATGAAATATATATATATAATAATTTGTTATGAAACATAAATAATTTATCATTATAATCTTTTAATTAGTAATGATTATACTAATAAGTAATTATAAAATATTTATGATTATATTAACACATTAAAAGTTAGAGCGGTTAATATCGATATTACCCTTAATGAATTTTTATATATAACTAAAACGAATTTATACTAATCATATTATTTTTAAAAAATAAATTAATTCTTATATATTGTGTTGTTATCTTAAAATAATTATTCAACGAATTTATAATAATAATTTTGTTTTTAAAATAAGGTAATTTTTTATGTATTGTGTTTTTATCTTAAAGTAATTATTTATATTATAAAATTTGGAAATTAAGATAGAAAATAATTTATCTATATTTTTACTATTATTTGCGAGTTTATTATTTACTAAAACGAATTTATATTAATAATATTAATTGTTTTAAGTAAGATAATTCTTATATATTGTGATGTTATCTTAAAATAATGTTTTCAATTAGAAAAGTTCAAAAATAAGATATAAAACAGTTTATAGTTAAATATTAATTAAACCAAATTTGTATAATATGATAGTGACTTCAAAATTTTAATACAATAATAAGCATATATATATTAATTATAAATTTTGTCATATATAAATAATTTAGTTGATTTAGTAAATTTTAATATATAAATAATAAATTGTAAGGATGGTTTTTGAATTAATAAAACATAAATTAATAAATATTCGTAAGAAAATTATGTCCGTATATGCGGGTCACACATCTAGTTTTAAATATATAACTGATATGTATCACAATCATGTTAATTAATAATTTTGAAGAACCAAAATCAATATAATCTTTTTTCATTGTAATTTCATTAGGACTTTGAACTTATGTGTGCATACAGTTTTTTAATTATAAAATAAATCTCACATAATATATTCAAAAACAATCATAAAATTATAATAAAATAATTTATTATTTTATATTTTTAATTAAATTAAAACATCAAACAAATATGTTGTAACGCAACGGGCCCATATCTTGTCGTATACTAAAATTATGTAAAATCGTATTTGCAAACAATTAAGCGAAACTTAATTGAACAAATCTCATATAATTGTGCATATCAACATAAACGTATTTGTATAGATAAACCAAAAGGAAATATCTATACAATTTAAAATTATATATAGTTTCATATAAAAATCATAATTTCACAAAAGAATTAGAAAGCAAAATAATATAGGTATTTATTAAATAAAATTAATGTTTTTTTATAAATATGTTTTGATGATATGGTTAGAGAAGTAAATAAAAATAGTTTAAAACATGAACCTATCATCTAATTCCTAAGAATAGCCCTTTAGGTTTTCTTTTTCACACCAAAACAACTTCAAAAAGAAAAATGACCTAAATTTATTTCATTAAAAGTAAATATACAATATTATATCTAGGGTTAACTAATATAGACTTACGGTTTAAAGTTGAAAGTGTGTTTTAGGATATGATTTAAATTTTTTTAAAAGAAATAAATAAATATTAAAAAAATTTAAAATAGTTTTCAAAATCATCTTCAAATTACAAAAGGAAAATTTGAAAAAGTAAAAAACAAATCAAATAAAATATAAAATATTGAATTTGAAAACATATAATTCAATATTTTTTATTTTGTCCTTTATTAACCCCCATTTTTATTGGGTTCTAACTCATAATTTGATTGTGGAAGCACCGTAGTCTACTGATTAAAGTTTAAAGGTTTCTACACCCAGGCTGGAGTTCGACCCCAGGCTATGCAATTTCTTGCAGATTATAGGAAATCTAGGTTTTTAAGTTCCGAGAGAACGGTTTATTAAAAAATTATGCAGATTACGGAAGAAAGGTTTACAAGGGATCTATAATATTGTGCAAGTTAATATGGTCAGGTGTGGATCTTCA
Organism: Raphanus sativus; assembly: GCF_000801105.2. NCBI lineage: Eukaryota > Viridiplantae > Streptophyta > Magnoliopsida > Brassicales > Brassicaceae > Raphanus > Raphanus sativus. The sequence continues at coordinate 27,524,794 of NC_079519.1, read as the reverse complement.
TAGGACAGTTCAAGTGATGCAGTTAGGCGTAAATCTTATAAGGCAAATAATATTGTCGGTTGTCGAATCGTCTATGTAATCTTTCTCATATCATAATTGTAATATCATAATAAATCAGTGTTAAAAATAACTCATAATTTGATTTTTTTGCATTTTTCGGCTAAGAAACGGTTCTTATATCTCTTATTTAAAAGACGATTCTTAACTTTTCTTAGTTAAAACCGAAGCTAAGAACCCCAATTAAAAGGTCGGAGTTAATCATGACTTAATCACGTTTAGCTCGGTCTTCATTTTGGTTTGACTGAAGGATAATCAACCACATTTGTTCAGCTTCAATAAAAAAAATATAATCAACCACATTTGGTCAGTTTCAGTAAAAAAACATAATCAACTAACCAGATTATTTTTTCTAGGGATATGGCTCGAGTCATTCGTTTCAGAACTTTAGATGTATTTGTGTTTCGGTTTTATATATTCCAGTTTTGGGTCAGTTTGGAAACTCATTTAAATTATGTAAAGTTTTTAAAAATGCAAAAATAAAAAGAATGTAAAACATATAGATAAATTTTAGACAATATATAATCATATACCTAAAAATAACATGAAAATTGGTTCAGTCTAGATATTTGGGTGGAAAACTAGTAAGTATTTTAGTTAATTTTAAAATTTTGAGTATTTTACTATTTTTGGATAAATTTTCAGATAGTTTCAAGTATTTTAGACAATTTTAAGTATATCATGTATTTTTTATATTTTTAATAACATATCTAAAATAATTAATATATTTAAACATATAATTATGATTTAGATACTTTTTGAAGTTCAAAATACTTTGGTTTTGGTCGGGTTTGGTTCCAGTTATTCGAATATTGAAGTTTTAGATCCATTTGTTTATCAGTTAGATTTGGATTCGTTATAACTTTTTGAGTCGGGTTTAGTTTGGTTCTTCACGTCCAAGTATTTTTGCCCATTCCCTTTTTTTCACTTACAAAACTGGTTTGATCCTAGTTCCCCTAAAGTCAAAAGACAACAGAACTAGTAACGCTAATCCACGCAAAAGCCTATTCCTGTTCCGTTCAAATCTATAAAGCTTTCAGATCTCCATCTTAATAGTGCTGCGGAGTTGTTTTGCATTGGAACTTACCTGATAATCATGGTTCTTCCACAATGGTTTAGCTTTGCTTTCAACCTTTATTAACTGGTTATTACATAGATAAAATACAAATGTGCAATCATTGATTCTTACAAGCAAGGTAAAATGAGAAAGGTAGACATAATGTTCCCAACCAGTAGTAAGCACTAGAACACCACTTCTCCATTATTGACAACTAGGTTGCGGTGATGGATCTTACTCAGGACACTGACTTCACATCTGAAGGTGTCTAGACCAATCAAAGGGTCATCTTTTCCCATTCACTCGACTGCGATGTCAGTTTCATCAGGTAGCGTGCCCCTGTACACAGCTGAAAACCCATCTTTACCGATGAAGTTACTGTCACTAAAACTAGCAGTAGTGTCCCTAAGAATATGAAAGGGAATCGCATTGTCGTCAGAAGCTACAACTCTCTCTGTAACGACACTAGATGGCTAGAGCTTCTAGTTCAATCGTCGGTTCTGGTTCTGTCTCCAAATCAGAACCCTTCTTCCTCATCACCACGTAGTAATACAGAACTCCTATTACTCCAGCGACCAGAAGCCCTATCCCAATACCAATCCAAACGAAAGACAGTCTCGAGGTAACATGATCCTTCTCAATCTGTGGATTGCCTGCAGCAAATACAACATCCTTCCTAAACCCTGGAATTTTACCGTGCATGGCATTATAGAAAACATCCAGAATGGTAAGATTCTTGAGCTTGATAAGAAGCTCGAAAGGGATGATGCCGGTCACTCGGTCAGTCTGTTATGAGCCAGATCAATTTCGGTCAGAGAACTGAGCTCTGCGAATCTCGGAGATATGAAACCTGTCAGATTGGATTTTATAAAGGCTATCATCGTGATGCTACCCTAAAAACAGATGATCCCGTACCAGTTGTGACAGGGATTATTTCCTACCTAAGTCTCTGCATGTACACACAAGAAACCTATATCTTCAACTATAGCAAACAGAGTTTTGATTCTGAGATCCGGAGAATCCAAATCTCTTCTCGGACTCACACGGCCGGAGGTAACCACAGCCAAGAAACAAATTACAAGGCAGATACTTCTCAACTTCGCTAGATCCTGTTTCGAACTCATATCTGAGCGAGACATACCAGACTAAACCATGAACATAAACTATGTTCATGAATCTCCTTTTCTTACTACATTCAAAGCTTAGATGTTGAAAATCATAACATAAAATTTTTTCTAAAATAAATATTGTTTATTTGTTGAAAAGAAATATTATTTAGAACTTAATTTATTTTTACTATTTGATTGTTAAAATACTATATTTTGCTTATGTTTTGCTTTTGTTTTGCTTTTGTCTTTTTTCGCTTGTGTTTATCTAAACATTTTTTTCCAAATTTGTTTGAATTTTTTAGATGAGGTCACAACACTTTCAAATCTGGTACTTCCAAATCAGAAACCCATTTGCTCATATCCCTTATATATATATATATATATATTAATTAAGAAACATTACAACATTGTTTTCTATCCACATTTCACCATGAGAATGAAATTCAGAATTATTAGAAAAAATAGGTTGGTTCATCTTAGCTTATATTTTACCTTTATATTAAATTAACTATCAAATTGATAAATAGTGTACGAAATAATATTCTTGCAATTTCTTTAAATAAAAGTTACGGAATTACCTAATATGAATAACGTATATATAACAAATGATTATGAATAATAAATATTTGATAATAATTTTTTTATCTTAGCTCTTTTTTTATTTTATATTATTAAATAATCACATTAATCGTATAATAAAAAAGTAATATGTTATATTTGAATTTTTAAAATAACTATAAATTACTAAAAACGTTAAATGTGTCACACAAAAAATTTGTGATTAATGATTTAACTTTATTTTTGTAATAACAAGATACAAATGATCATAGATCGTATGAATATAAAGTCTCATATAATAGACATTCATATTTTATAATAATATAATTTAAAATTAAACTATATACATAAATATGTTAATTTATAAGGTTCTATTTGAAAAATGTATTGAAACCCTAATATTTTCATCTTGAAATCTGCATTGAAAAAATTGCACATTAGAAATTTTGTGTTTATCATATGAATATGAATTCTCAATAATAAATATCTATATTAAAATATACTATATATCTATTTCCATGTCACTGAAATTTAGTTATATACCCTATTAAATAAATAAAATGATTATTTTGATTTATCTTCGTAAATAAACAAGAGATATGTTTTGATGTATATTTTTACTATAATTTAATTATATACATAATACATAGATGAACATAAATAAATAATAATGTTTTTTGGACAACAAATAAATAATAATATATATATATTATTTTCATATGTGATGTTGAGTAATTGCGCAGATCTTAACTTAGAGAGGTATATGGATAGAAGTTTTTTTTATTTTATTTTTATAAAAGACTAGGAAACAAACCCGCGCGTTAGCGGCAGGCTATTAATTCCGTTACTGAAAATTTAAATTGTTTAATATATTGAAAATGTATATACAAAGCAAATATATCTATCTATACTTTATAAAAGTTAGTTATTTGTGTTTTATTATTTAATAAATATATATTGTCTATTATACACAAGTTTTTACTAAATATAATACATTTATAAAAGAAAATTGGAATTATTCTAAGTACACATTATATTTTATTTCAAAATACTGATCAATCAAAGGATCTTTGAAAACAAAGAAAAAATATTGAGAGTTAGATACTCAAATGAAGAACAAACAAATTTAAAGAGGTGTTCTGACGGTCTACCCAAAAATTTAGAGAAAACAACAAATATGTTTGCTATTATATATAGATTACTTGAAACTGTATACAAAATGAAAATGAATCAAAGTCAAAGACTCTACTCAACTTATTATCCTCGACATATATAGTGTCAGACTAAGACTAAGAAGAAGTCAGTTCATCATATGGGATTGTATCTTCTCAGATATCTCAAGTTATGTTCTCATTAGGAGGAATAGATGCGCACTACACTCTTTTTCTCTTAACCACAATTTTTTCCATTGGGTTTTCCTGTTAAATTTTTTAATGAGGCATCATTTTATGCGCTTTAGAAATTTTATGTATAATGAACTTCCAACGGAAAATGTTATAAATAATTGTATGGATGTCCATTATAGACCCAAAAATACATATTCTAGACAGTTCTAAACACTAGAATGATATACCTATATATGTACCATCTGCTTATGGAATAATAAGAACAACTGATTCTCTCATTCTCTATTGATTCACAACAAAAAACTTTTTTAACGGAAATTTACTCACAAAATCCTAGTAATAATAATATGAGTAATTTTCCTAAATAAACATTTTCTATGTTTTTGTCACAAAATAGCACACAAATAAAAAATGACAAAAATGTTTCATTTAAGAAGAAAAATACTTTTATACCCTAGATATGTAATTATAAAAAAATTATAGTTTCAGATTATATATTTTCAGATTCATTTTTTTTCTAAATGTTTTTTGAAAAAAAAAACGAAATTCTTTTTTGTTTTTTCAAATTTTATTTTTATAAAAAATATTTTTGAAACTATTTTACAAATTTTTATTTTCAAATTTTAGTATTTATTTGTTCTTTTATAAAATTTTAAATCTTAATCCAAAAAACTCACCCCTTAACTCTAAATCTTAAGATTTTGTTTAGTTAACCTTAGGAGTATAAATGTAAATTAATCTCTTTAATGAAATATTTTGATCATTTTTTCTTGTGTACTATATTTGTGAAAAATCCTTTTTAGTGCTATCATAAGAAATTTCTCTAATAATAAAAGGAATTGCATTTCTCATGTAAGATTGTTATAATATTACTAAATTTACTGGTCCATTAATATCTTTGAAGGTCCTTTGTAGGAAATTTAACCGTTCGTCTCTCTCTCTCTCTCTCTCTCTCTCTCTCTCTCTCTCTCTCTCTCTCTCTCTCTCTCTCTCTCTCTCTCTCTCTCTCCTCCTCTCTCTCTCTCTCTCTCTCTCTCTCTTCTCTCTCTCTCTCTCTCTCTCTCTCTCCACCACTCTTTCTCATTGACTTGACTCTGGTCTCTCTTTGTCTCCTCTAACTTATCTTCCATAGATGGATTCCATTGCTGCTAGATTCGGCAATTCTTACGAGATCAGCAGCACTTGCTTCTTCGCCTCCTCACCTACTACGGATAACACCGACTCATCTATTCTTGATGTGTCGGCTCTGCGACTTCTCTCCAACAGCCTCGATGTGAGGCCTTGATGTCTCTTGGGTTTTCCTGGGCCGACTATTGGGCTTCGTATAAGACCTGAAGAGATAAGAAGATTGGGTTAGTTTCATTATTATCCAAGAAGTTTATAAAGTCTTATAAACTTAGGATAAACATGTTATTCCTTTTACAACAAGGAATCACATTAGCAATCTAGTATAAATATAGGTCGAGACTCTCATTGTAAGATACAACAAATATATATCTCTCATAGAACACGCAACTAGTGCGAGGCTTGTAATCTTTCGATTCATAGTGATAAAGAGTTTATCTCCGGTTTGGAGGTTGGACTCGCCAAACATATCAGTGCATCGTTCCGTTTGTTACAAGAAAAGCCAAGGTCGTTTCTCTACAAGTGGTATCAGAGCTTAGGCTAACCGAGATCCTAGTTACAGAGATTCGAAGGCAAGGTTCAATAAACAAGCAAGGAGAATTCTTATCTGGTGTGGTGAAGAAGACTCAGCTCGTTGGTATTGAAGCTTGACGGTTCCGGCGTGTTACAGCAACCTGAAAACAAAAGAAACAACAGTTTACGGGTTAGATAGAGAGATGGAAGCAACTGCAAAGAAATTTGAAGTTGAGAAATTCGATGGGAAGGGTGATTTTGGTTTGTGGAAATATAAGATGCTATGTCAATTAGAGATCGTTGGTTTGGGTTCTGTTCTCAAGGAAAAAGAATCTTCTACGGATGGAGAAGGTGACGAAGGGCAGAAGGAAGTTAAACCTGATCCTAAGGAGCAAGAAAGAGAGCTGCGTACCAAGAATTTGATCAGTATGTGCCTATCTGATCTCATTCTACGGAAGGTTATGAATGAGCCTACAGCCCTGGCTATGTGGAAGGCTCTAGAAGCAGAGTATCAGACTAAAACATTACCAAATCGAATCTACATGAAGCAGAGATATGCAGGTTTTAGAATGGAAGAACACAGGACCATTGAGGAGAACTTGGATGTGTTTCTAAAACTTGTGGCTGATTTAGCAAGTCTTGATATTAAGATCAGTGAAGAAGATCAAGCTATACAGATCTTAACAAGTCTACCTAAGCAATACGAGTCTCTTGTTGATGCATTAAAGTACGGCAGCGGAAAAGAAACCTTAACGGTTCGTGATGTTACGAGCTCTGCTTATTCTAAGGAAGTTGAATTAAGGGAGAAGGGACTTCTTAACAAGTCTAAGAGTAACTCAGAAGGGTTGTTCGCTGGAAACGAGAGAGGTAGGGGTGACAAGAAGAGCAACAAGACTTGGAGAGCTAGATCAAAGAGTAAGAACCGATCACAGTCTAGACCCAAATTCTCTAAAGAATGTTGGACGTGCGGGAAGGAGGGACACTTTAAGAAACAGTGTCCAGAGAGGAAGAACCAGAGCTCATCAAACTCGGTCAACATAGCTAAGGAGCAACCGTTGGTATTAGTGGCTAGCCAGCAAGCTGCTAAGGACGAGTGGGTACTTGACTCTGGCTGCACGTTTCATATCACTCCTAATAAAGATGTCTTATTTGATCTTGAAGACATAGAAGGAGGGAAGGTTTTGATGGGAAATAATACTATTAGCGAGATCAAAGGGATAGGAAAGATGAGGATCATGAATGATGATGGATCAAGCGTGATACTCACTGATGTTCGCTACATGCCCACAATGGGCAGAAATCTTATTTCCTATGGTTTATTGGAGAAGATGGGATGCAGATACGAAGGCAAAGACTTCATGGTGCAGTTTTACAAGGGAGATCAGAAGGTTATTTCTGGCAAATACTGTGACGGTTTGTATTATTTACAAGGGACAGTGTTGAGTGGTGAAGCTGCAGTTGCAAGGCCTGATATCGATTTGACTAAGAGGTGGCACTCTAGGCTTGGACATATGAGTCTAAAGGGCATGAATGTTTTAGTCAAGGAAGGACATCTAAATAAAAAAGATGTGAAGACGTTAGAGTTCTGCGAGAGTTGTGTTTTGGGTAAAGCACACAAGTTAAGCTTCCCAAAAGGTAAACACACGTCTAAAGAAGTTCTAGAGTACATACACTCAGACTTATGGGGTTCGCCTTCGGTAGTTGAGAGTCTCGGAGGATGCTTCTATTTTGTTACGTTCATTGATGATTTTTCTAGGAAAGTTTGGATCTATTTTCTAAGATCAAAGGACGAAGTATTTCAGAACTTCAAGGAATGGAAGACAAGCGTGGAGACTGAGACAGGAAAGAAGGTGAAGTGTCTTAGGACGGATAACGGATTGGAATTCTGCAATGCACTGATGGATACACTGTGTAAAGAAGCAGGGATTAAAAGACACAGAACATGCATCTATACTCCACAACAAAACGGAGTATCAGAACGCATGAACCGTACGATAATGGAGAAAGTAAGATGTATGTTGACAGAGGCAGGCTTAGATCAAGAGTTCTGGGCAGAGGCGGCTTCTACATCTGTTTACTTAATCAATCGATCTCCTAGTACAGCTATTAACTTCAAGCTACCAGAAGAGGTGTGGTCTGGAACCAAAACAGACTTAAAACATCTAAAGAGGTTCGGGTGTACAGCTTATGTTCACGTAACTCAAGCTAAAACTAGTCCAAGAGCGATGAAAGGAGTTTTCGTAGGATATCCAGAGGGGACTAAAGGCTATCGAGTTTGGTTACCAGAAGAGTTAAGGTGTACAGTGAGCAGAAACGTGATTTTCAATGAGGAGGAGATGTTTAAAGACATTAAAGTAATTAGCGAGAAGAAGAAGAAGACAAAGAAAGTAACATTCAATCCGGCGCTAATTCAAGGACCTTCAAACACTTCTACAGTCACTGAAACAGAGGATACAGTTCAAGGTGGAGTTTCTCCAGCATCTGAGAACCCGGAACCTGAATCCTCAAGCTCGGAGAGTGAGGAAGAAGTTGTGGAAGCTCAACAGGAAAATCTAGATAATTACATTCTTGCTAGAGACAGGATCAGACGAGAAGTAAAGAAGCCTTCTAGGTTTGATGATTCAGATTGCGTGGCTTATGCTCTAGCTACAGCAGAGGAGATAAATATGGATGAACCTAAATCCTATTTAGAAGCAAGAAGAAGTAAGAGCTGGAAGTTATGGTACGAGGGAATGCAAGAAGAGATGGATTCATTGGAGAAAAATCAGACTTGGAAACTGGTTGAGAAACCAGAGAAAAAGAAAATTATTGGCAGCAAGTGGGTTTTCAAGCTGAAAGAAGGCATTCCTGGAGTAGAGAAGCCGAGATACAAAGCTAGATTAGTAGCAAAGGGGTTTTCACAAGTTGAGGGGATTGATTACACAGAAGTGTTTGCACCAGTGGTGAAGCACGTATCGATCAGAATCATGCTGTCACTTGTTGCAAATCATGATCTTGAGTTGGAGCAATTAGATGTGAAAACGGCCTTCTTATACGGAACACTAGACGAGGAGATTTATATGGCACAACCAGAGGGTTTCGTTGAAGAAGGAAAAGAAGATCAAGTTTGTCTGGTTAAAATCTCTTTACGGATTAAAACAGTCACCGAGACAATGGAATAGGAGATTTGACAGTTTCATGAAGGGGCAGGGCTATTACAGAAGTGCTTACGATCCTTGTGTCTACATGAAAGGTTCAGATCTATCGCATATGGTTTATCTCTTAATCTATGTCGATGACATGCTCATAGCGTCTAAGGACTCAAAGGAGATTAAAAGAATCAAAGACAGTCTGAAGAAAGAGTTTGAGATGAAGGACCTAGGAGCGGCTTCAAGAATACTTGGGATGGATATTATTAGAGATCGGGAGAAGGGAACTCTAAGGCTATCACAGGGCAAGTATCTACAGAAAGTGTTGGAAACTTTTAACATGGCCGAGAGCAAAGCTGTGGTTACTCCTATCGGACCACAATTTAAGCTTAAGAGTTTAACACAAGAAGAAGAAGACATGGAAGCGAGATTCATGAACGTGATACCGTATGCATCAGCGGTTGGAAGTCTAATGTATGCAATGGTGGGATCTAGACCGGACTTATGTTTCGCAGTGGGATTAATCAGCCGATATATGAGCAAGCCAGGAAGACAGCACTGGGAAGCAGTTAAGTGGGTATTAAGGTATCTTAAAGGAGCTCTAGATTCAGACCTAGTGTTTACTAAAGGAGAAGACTTCAAAGTACGAGGATTCTGTGACGCAGACTACGCTACCGATTTGGACAGAAGAAGATCCGTTACCGGATATGTTTTTCAAGTCGGAGGCAACACTATAAGCTGGAGATCAGGTCTCCAACATATTGTTGCACTATCAACGACAGAATCAGAATATATGGCATTAGCCGAAGCTTTTAAAGAGGCATTGTGGCTTAAAGGTTTCGTTGGGGAGTTGGGATTTGAGCAAGATGACGTGAGAGTGTTTTCAGATTCTCAAAGTGCTATACACTTGGCCAAGAATGGGGGATTCCATGAACGGACTAAGCATATAGACACTAGACTACATTTTATGAGGGACGTAATTGAGGCTGGTGACGTTACGGTTCATAAGATTCACACATCTATCAATCCTGCGGATTTCCTAACTAAGTGTGTACCTGGAAAGAAGTTCGAGACATGTCTGGAGCTTCTTAAAGTCCTGCCATAGTAGGTCTCGTGTGGCTGCAGGTGACAGTGCTGTCGAGTTGTTCACCTCGCGGAAAGGCCACAAAAGAAAGTATCAGTTTCAGGAAAAGTAAACTGATGGTTCGACAGGGATATATAAAGCTTGATAAAGGATGAGTTCAAAAGTTTACCTTGAAGAAATATGGTTGTAGCAAAGAAACGTCTGCAACAAAGATGTGAACACATGGTTATTAGTTCACAGGTTTTAAGCTGTTACAGAATTAAAGAAATAATTCTATTTGAGTACCTATCGGAAGCAACGGAGGTGAAGAGACGTCTACACCGTGAGCTGGAGATTAAACAATGAGATGTGTTTAATTATTTAGCTAAGGAGTTTCATTACAAGGTTTCAAAAGGAGCTTAAGACACGTACATATGAAACAAAAGTCAAAACAAAAGAAGATACCTTTTGTGGTGGTGACAATTTTGGTTCGGTGTACATGTCGTGAGGTAGACAAATTGAGTTTTGCTACCGGAGAATCACGAAGTTAAAGGTTTTTTGCTGGATTCATCAAAGGACAAGCTGGAAGAAATTGAAATCAAAGGTTAGGGTCTTGTTCAAATGACTAAAGAAACAGTCATAAAAGAACAAAATAAACCTGAGATATCAATGGCGGAAGCGGTGAGAGCGAACGCCGGTGAAGACAAGCGACGGTAAGTCGGGATCTTGTCTGGTTCACGGAGAATCGAAGAGGGGAGAGAGGAATCAATCGGAGCGAGAGAGAGAAGCAAGGATCGGAGAAGGCATGCATCTCCGGTGAAGACGCGTCGAGGAATAGACGGTGTTCGGAGAAGACGGTGCGGCGAGCTCGTCGGAAGCTTCTGGTTTCATTTCGCAAGGAGAGAGAGATGGAGAAGCGGAGAAGTCGAGGAATAACCAAAGAGCCAAGGTGGAGAATGTGAGGCCTTGATGTCTCTTGGTTTTCCTGGGCGACTACTGGGCTTCGTATAAGACCTGAAGAGATAAGAAGATTGGGTTAGTTTCATTATTATCCAAGAAGTTTATAAAGTCTTATAAACTTAGGATAAACATGTTATTCCTTTTACAACAAGGAATCACATTAGCAATCTAGTATAAATATAGGTCGAGACTCTCATTGTAAGATACAACAAATATATATCTCTCATAGAACACGCAACTAGTGCGAGGCTTGTAATCTTTCGATTCATAGTGATAAAGAGTTTAACTCCGGTTTGGAGATTGGACTCGCCAAACATATCAGTGCATCGTTCCGTTTGTTACAAGAAAAGCCAAGGTCGTTTCTCTACACTCGAGTCCGTCTTCGACTCGCCGGAATCTTTCTACAGCGACGCCAAGCTCGTTCTCTCCTGCGGACGGGAAGTACCTTCCACCGTGTTCTCCTCGCAGCGAGGGAGCCCCTTCTTCAGAAACGCCCTGACCACCAACGCCGTCGTGAAGCTCGAGCTGAAGGAGATCGCCAAGGATCACGTCGTCGGCGTCGATTCGGTGATCGCCGTTTTAGCGTACATTTACACCGGAAGAGTGAAGCCGCCGCCGAGAGGGGTCTCCGAATGCGCAGACGAGAATTGCCGCCACGTGTCCTGCCGTCCCGCGGTGGATTTCATGGTGGAGGTGCTGTCCTAGCTTTCCGTCTTCGAGGTTTATGAACTGGTTACGCTCTACCAGCGGCATTTACTTGACGTCATAGACAAAGTTGTAATAGAAGAGGACACGTTATTACTCATACTCAAGATTTCTAGTATCTGTGGTGAAGCTTGCAAGAAGCTAACAGATAGATGCGTAGAGGTTATTGTCAACTCTAACGTGGACTTAGTTACTCTTGACAAGTCATTGCCTCAACATATTGTCAAAGAGATAGTTAACCTCCGTAACGATCTAGGCATTGAGGTGCCTGAGGTAGGGAAACATGTCTTGAATATATACAAGGGCACTTGACTCCGACGATGTCGAGCTTGTCGAGATGCTTTTGAGTGAGGGGCACACTAATCTTGATGATGCCTACGCTCTTCATTTCGCTGTTAAGTACTGCGATGTTAAGACCGCAAACGATCTCCTTGACCTAGAGATTGCCGATGTCAACCTTAGGAATCCGAGGGGATACACGGTGCTTCACGTTGCCGCCATGCGCAAGGAGCCTGATCTGATAGTATCTCTGTTGACGAAAGGGTCACGTGCATCGGAAACGTCTTTGGAAGGTAGAACGGCTCTCTTGATTGCGAAACAAGTCACCATGGCGGCTGAATATAGTTATCTTGCGGAGCAATGCAAGCCTTCTCTCAAAGGTAGGCTATGCGTAGAGATACTGGGAGCAAGCGAACAAAGGAGACCGGTTTCCTGGAGATGCTGTTTCTCCCTCTCTTGCAATGGCGGACCATGAACTCAAGATGAGGCTGCTCTATCTTGAAAACAGAGGTCCTCTCCTACTCCTTTTATGTTTGAATCGAATTCTTTGTTAGGAAAGCGAGTGAAACTAATGATAAACTATACTTGCTGTTTAGTTGCATTGGCTCAACGTCTCTTCCCAACGGAAGCACAAATCGCAATGAATATCGCCCAAATGAAGGGAACATCCGAGTTCACTGGGTCTAGCCTCGACCCTGACCATCTGGCTGGTGCAAAGAGGACATCGCCGGATCTAAAGACAGCACCTTTTAAAATCCTAGAAGAGCATCAACGCAGATTAAAAGCGCTTTCTAAAACCGGTATGGATCTTTAAACATAGTTGTCTTTAACTTGTAATTAGGCATGTGGGTTCGGGTAGTTCGGTTCGACTAAAATCTCTGCGAATTAAACTGTAAAAAAGTTTGGTTCTGTATTCGGGTAATTTGGTTTTTAAATTTTTTACCGAAACTAACCGAAGCTTTTGGTTTCGATTATATTTCGGTTAAAACTTTGGGTAAAATAGATTAAATTCGGATAATTTCGATTAGTTTGGTTAGTTCCTTTAATTCGGTTAATTCGGTCAGTTCAGTTGAAAATTTGGTTGACAATTTTTTTTGAAAAACCGAACTAATCAATTACCAAACCGAAAACCAATTTGCTTATAAACTTGCCGAACTAAACCGAATTTCTCACCCGAACTAAACCAAAGTTTCTGTTTGGTCCGGCGGGTTTGGTTCGGTTAAAAATCTCAGCCCTACTTGTAATAGATAACTGAAAGAAACCATGTCTAGTCTATAACATTAATTGTTCTCTTCATTTTCACAATCATCAGTGGAACTGGGGAAACGCTTCTTCCCACGATGTTCGGCAGTACTTTGATCAGATTATGGACTGTGATGATTTGAATCAGCTGGCTTGCGGAGAAGGCGACACTCCTCAGAAAAGACTACAAAAGAAGCAGAGGTACATGGAAATACAGGAGATTGTGAAGAAGGCCTTTATTGAGGACAAGGAGGAACATGTAAACTCGTCTCTCTCACTTTCGTCTTCTTCCACGTCGAAATCAATAGCTGGAAAGAGGTCTAAACTCTACCATCGCCGTCGGTGAGACTCTTGGGGTAATTTTTTTCCCTATACCATATATATTATTCTTTTTTCATGGTTTTTACTGTCTATTGTTGGCGTCATATAAGATGTTCTTCATACACATCCTGTGTTTATAGATGCAGGTGTGTCAAAAAAAATGATGTAACTTTTTGAACCAGCAATAAGCAGATTTGTGATCTATATATGTTTATGTACCGTAACAATAACCCGTGATGGGTGTTACAGAGTTTACAAGAATCAAAGTGTGAAAAAATGACAAATGGTTATCTATTACTTAGATAAAATACAAATGTGGAATCATTAGATAAAATACATTATTCTCACAAACAAGGGAAAATGAGAGAGGTATAGGAAAATGTTACTAACCAGTAGTAAGCACTAGAAGATCACTTCTCCATTACTGACAACTACTCGATTTAGTGTCTTAAACCAATGGTTCCGTGTTCCCATCATATTGTTTAACATATGGGGTCAGTAAACCACAAGACTTGAGATAAATTCTTAGGACATTGCTATCGAGGATACGAGTTTTAGTAGCATCACATAGACATGATTGGTGCTCCTTTAGCTGTTCACAATTACATGTAGTCGACATCATCATTCTATTAGCAATACTGTCGAAACAAACCTGAAGCGCATTTGTAGCACATGATTCTCCATTCCTCGTGGAACGACTTCCCTCGACCGCAATAGCTTTTGTGGTCGGAGGAAATGATGCCACGAGTACTACAAATGCTATAAGCAACAATGCTACGATCTTCATGTATATGTACTTGTTTGTTTATATCTCTTGATAGCAAAATGTTTGGATTCTTTTTGTTTTCTGAGTAAAAATGTGAAGATCTGTTTTGGTATTTATTGGGTAATTAAGGATTCGCGTTGTATGGTAATGCGCAATAGACGCGATTGGCCTTCTTTTATCAACACGTACGTAATTAGCTATGTATATATATACCACATGCAAGGCTCAATTACTTTTCCATAATGGGTTTAAAAAGTTATAGAAATACTATTTAAAATTTCGAATTGGTTACCAAAATGGTTTACCAATTATAGTAATTTATTCTAGTCACTAAAAAATTGTATA